>NC_061107.1:20647702-20657702 GCF_015104395.2 Macrobrachium nipponense | reverse complement strand
CTGTCATTATCGTCCTCATTATTAGTATTTGCCGTCAAAAATGACTTTAGAACTATTTGGTACATCATATACATTACTTGTTCAAGTCGCATTATTAATAAATAAATGAAGGTAAAATTTGGTAAATTAAAACTGGATCCTTAGTCGTTGCCTCATTCTTCGTATATCTTTTTAAAACTATAAATAGATATCGAATAATCATGGGTTTTCCTTCCAGAAGCCCCTCAGTTCTCCCTGTCGTAATGTATTTTGTATGTTTGAGTTTTTTTTTTATGGGGTGTCTCCTATTTATTACAAATGTCTTAATTTTTTCTTGAGTTTAGTACAGTTGTGAATTTGTATAGTAATAATTAAATTTAATTGGCCAATACACAATCCTCAGCAAATTCTTTATGACGTATTCCATCCGGCACAGCATAACCTCAGGAGACAAATGTTATGAAATTTAATGCAAATTTTAAAAGATAATCTAGGTAAGACAAAGCAAAAAGCTCGATTAGTTTCAAAGACGCCACAAAAATTCTAGCTAATCAGACTCGGAAAATAATAGGTGATTAAGCAACACGTATTCATAAAGATGAACAATTCAGATCCCGGATAAGACCTCAGGTATTAGGACAAATGAATCATCAAAGGGTAAAAGGAAAAACAAAGCAGGTGGGAATTTTACACTGAATGTATTTAGAAATGCGCAGATGCGTTGCAACATAGGTTAGCGAGTGTTGGCGGATTACTGAAAGATTTGAGTGGTCTCTGTGAATAAGATATCAGTTGTAAAGTTAATTTAAAATGTGAACAGACGTAATAGCAGGACCATTGTCCTTTCTCGTGACTGAAAAGTGGTTCATGGCACGGTTAGATATATAGGGCAAAAAAATCATGGAGGATTACTGACTGAATCGCTTTACAACCGATGCCCGAATTTTAATGGACCCAGAGGGCGGTTGTCTTTTGTTATGTGATGAAATTTAGAGGTTTCAAGTGAAAGATGATTTTGATGAGGATAAGCTGTACTTGGCGAAGCTCTGGACACAAGTGAGAGGCACCACACAGTGAATAAGTCAAAATAAAGGATCTACAACGCCCAGCCCACCTACTGCGTTAATGTCACGGTTAGACTTATAGGAAATTCAAACGTCAAAGCTTAGGGAAGAGCATCAAGCGAAAAAACTTAAATATATATATATATATATATAATAAAAGGAACCCATAAAAACGCCAACATATAGAAAGTAAGCACTCTATTTCAGAGACTGCTGTCTCTCTCTTCTGGTAGGTAATGATTCAATACCTACCTGAAGAGAGAGAGTACTTACTTTCTATATTTTGGCTTTTTTATGGGCTCCTTTTAGTAGATGGAATTCTGTTGTAGCAGAACATTTTTTATCAGTCATATATATACTGTCTATATATGTGTGTATGGGTGGGTGTGTGCATGCGCGCCAGCGGGGCCCCCGGCCCGGGGTGAGGGCCAAACACACACACACACACACACACACACACACACACACGTGCATATTGCACAGTCTTTTTCCCCTCTACACGATGTAGGTCACGGGTGAATGTGCACATCTTTGCAAATAAAGAATCTGTTTTGGTCGTGATCAAAGGTGACCTCAGGTGATTAATGAAACCATTGTTTTGCTTGGAAATGCTTTTCATCGACTAAATACATTCCTAACATCTGTTATTTTTTCACCCTTATCCCACACATACTAAGTATTAAAGTTCAGTTGCTCTGGAGTAAGAGGTCATGGTGTTCTGGCTTTCAAAATTTCCTTTCTGTGTCGTCGAAATATATGTGCTCTTTCGGTGTGTGAGTAAATACAGACTGATATTTTTTTTCAGTTTCTTATAAATTGTTTTATTTGGGTGCTAAAATATTCTGCCTTTTCTGAAATGACTGAAATATATTTTACTGAATTCTATTTTAGGCGTTAGCACTTTTGAAGCCTAAGACGTTTGACATTTTCCAGCTGCAATTCTTATTTAACTTGAAACGATATCATTTCAGCACAAAGGGATTTACTTAATCAGGCCAGACTTTGACTGACATTTTCCTCCTTGTTTAATCTACATTTCATTTGTCTAAAAAGTTGCACAGGGAAAATAATCCGTACTCTGCATTTTATAGAGCTTCTTTCAAAATTCTCCTTTACAGTTCACTGCTTCCGAGTACTTCAAAACACAGCGTAGTCGAATACACGAAAGAAAATATGTTTGTGCGTTTGTATGGTGTTTTTTCGTTGCATGGAACCAGTGGTTATTCAGCAAACGGGACCAAGGGCTTTACGTGACTTCCGAACCACGGCGAGAGTGAGCTTCCATCACCAGAAATACACATCTCTGACGCCTCAATGGAATGCCCGAGAATTATACTCGCGGATGTTAGAAGTGTTAGTCCAAGACCAAACCGACCACGCCACTGAGGCGCTGAAAGAAAATATGGAAGACCTCCGTAAGAATCTGTTCACGTATAAGTGATTGAGGTACATTTAATAGAGTAGCGAATTTTCCCTCCTTTCCCAAGAGGATGGAAGACTCAGTTCGGCTCAAAACTTGTGACTACATGAACCGGATAGTTCAAATAAGACAGCTTTGATACGCAAGTTTATTTGGAGCTTTGTGTGATGAGGAATTACGCGTATAATCCATACCCATTTTCGAGGGAGATCGAGATAGAATGAAACGACCAAGTAACTCATTAGATAAGGGATAAATTGTACACCTGGAGATGGGGGGAAATATCAGGCTATTTGACGCACTGGGACCTCATTCTCCTTGATCTTTTCTTTGTGTGTGTGTGTGTTTTTGTACCTCAGGCCAGAACCTTCTCGAACAACAAGTAAAATAGCTTCCTATATTCATCCTTTGAGAACGAAGTTAATGACCGTTTTCTACCCATGAAAATGAGAACTTCCCTCGATTTACTCTCGTTATTCTGAAACCGTTTAGACGTTCATTGGATGGTTTATTGCTAGTACGACTCCATCATCTCTCTCTCTCTCTCTCTCTCTCTCTCCCTCCCTCCTCTCTCTCTCCTCGTTTCTCTCTCTCTCTTCGTCCTCTCTTCTCCTCCTCCTCCTCTTCTCCCTCCCCACCTGCTCGTTATCCTTCTCTCGTCCTTCAGTGTACCTCACGCGGTGCCTTGTAGGCATCACTTAAGTTTCTTTGCATCATATTCTCTTTTCAAACCTTTTACAGTCAGTTTACGTTCGAGCTCTGAATGACCTCATAGGTCTCAGTGCTTGGCCTTTGGCCTTAAATCTAGACTCAATTCTCCCATCCCTTATTTCATTTGCCAATCTTGTCAAATCTCACAGAAGATATCGACAATATCCAGTGCTATAAGGTTGTAATAGATAGAGCACATCCCATCATATATCTGTAACGCAGTTTGGAATCTACACTTCACACCGTATAACATTACCAATTTCTTTACAGCCCAATCTTGTTATTTTATTTTTCTCCAGGTACAGGCAACATTCTATATACTTTTCTACAGGTAATTTGTATTTCTTGATATCTCTAGAGTTCCCTGCACTCTTATCATTTCTCCTAGCCTGTTTTGGTTTCTGTTTTCATATATTCTTCTTGGTACTTTTATTTTTCATTCACCAGACTTTTCGCTTCTCTCATAATCCATATTTCCTCTCTTCATTTCGCCTTCAGTGAAATCCAGTGGTTCCCAATTTGTTTTGGGGGGTCGTGTCCCACCTAATCACCCTATGGTGATATAACCCTGTGGTGATATATAATTCTTATATATATATGCACGTAGGGTAAGCCTAAATGGCCATTAACTGGGTTTAAACATTATCGAATTGGCCCCCTTAAAAATCAGATTACCCCCTCCCCCCTCCCCCACCGTGGGGCGTACACCCCACATTTGGAACCACTGGGCTAACCCAGCACTAAATCCGAAACTGGTCTTCATTTCATCACCGCCTTTTCAGTCTAATGGTTTTCAATTGAACAGCCGACATTAGTCTCTTCTCTACTTCCAAATTTAGGCTGTTCCTTTCTTCTGTTTTGGGGTCCCCCTTCTTCCTTATTAAAACTGTATATTTTAGTCTTCATATCTACAATGATAATTTAGGTCATCTTTCTTTTTTTGTTAGTCTGTTTCCTTTGCTTCATTCCAGCCATATACCCCCAGACACCTTGAGTTCCTTCGGGTCTCTCACAATCTGTTTTGACCGGGTAAATATGCCATTGACGCCCCCTGTGTATCTGTTTCTGCGTGAATATGTCCAATGTTCTTCACCAGGTACCTTACTCTCGTGCTGGCATAAGGCTACCTGAATCTGAACCAACCAGCCACCTCTACAGTCCACCTCTACAATCTCCTCACTCACTCATCCGCGTCCCACTGCACCCTCTTCTCCCCTCCGAATGTTACCCACTTCGACCCTGCCGCCCCTCCCCCCTAACAGGAGGGAGAGGGAAATGGAAGGAGCACTCGGAGAAAGACTCGACAGAAATTACGTATCGGGAAAAACGGGATTATCTCGAAAGCCATTTCAGAACGATATGGAGAAGAAATTCAAGAAATTCCTTCCCGGTGTTTAGACCGATCGATCACAGGAGGAGCCGGCATCTCTGGCGTTTTTGTTGTCTCTTCTTCTTCTTCTTCTTCTTCTTCTTCATTCCGAGATGCGTTTCTTTGGTTTAAAATGCTATTCGTTTCATTCTCGATCATACTATTTCTTTTTATTCTTCGTATTTTCACGAATTGAGTTTATGCTCTTTCCTTCTCTGTAAAAATTATGTTATACGCATTATACGTTACATTTTTCTGTTTTCTAAACGGTCAATACTTTTTCAACTATTTCCATAACAATACTTGATAATGCATAATGCTAAGAAATTCACAATCTCTTCAAGAACAGTCTGTGTCATAAAATCCACATTGATATAGTATAGTATATTACTATGTAAAATAAACAAAGACTTTCAATCTTCATCAATGTTAACGTTAACACTTAAGGAGGAATACCGTTCAGATGTTCGAAAGTCTTTCTTCATTTTGCATAGCAATATACTTTACTCTATAATTGTGGATTTTATGACACAAATAATCATAATCATAACAGGTAATATTTTCATTACTTCATGAACCCTTAACCAATTCGTTTGAGTTTCCAGATCTCCTCCTATTGGATTTCGACAGATTCTAGATATTTTTCTTCAAATCAGAGCGTTTGCTCAGAATGTCTGGGGGTCGAATTCCTGTCCTAACGATCATTAGGTAAGCAGACGGCCAATTACCCAAGTCTCGGCTTTCCTCTGCGACAAAATTTCAGGATCCTGAGGAGTCGCTGATTTCAGAGTTGCGACGTTACGTAGGAGAACAGCGGCCCCGGAGGGTACGTTCAAAATTTTATGATTTATATATATATATACTTCAAATTTTATATTATATATATATTATATATAGATATATATAGTATTATATATATATATATATATATAGATATATATATATCTGTTGTGTAATATATATATATATAATATATATATATAATGTATATTATATATATATTATAATATATATACATCAGACGAAATGTTAAGCGTTCAATCTATTATATATTATGTTATGATTATGATTATTTGTTTCATAAAATCCACAATTATATTGTAAAGTATATATTGTGTATATATATATATATATATATATATATATATATATATATATATATATATATATATATATATTATATATATATATGTGCAAATGCATTTAAGGCCATCAATCCAAGGGTGACATGATAGCAACAGAATAGTAAGGTTTCGTCCACTCAGCCCACATCCACCTTCCTACAGGAGACCTTATGAACACAACCCATGACATGAATCATCATTATTGGAAGCTCCCGTTCTCCTGGCGGAGGAGTTGCCAGGTATCATTATTTAGGTCTTTATGGGCCATTAACCATTTCTAAATAGAATTATTTTGGTGATATACAACTGGTGATATCATTAGTTGGGAAACTCAGATAAAAGCCAGACATTACAGATAGCGTTGGAAAGGCGAATAAAAAAAAGTGGGGGGGGGGGGGGGCGACTTCTTCGTAGCCGAAAAGAATAGCCCGTGAGTCTGAAGAAACTGATTCGTTATTGGTCAGACGTTAGTTAAAAAAGAAATATGACGAATAGGGAATGAATGAATAATTTTGATGAATAAAACCAGTAACAAATAGACAATGAATATATAAATGTCTGTTGAGTTAAAAATAACAAGTAAGGAATGAACGGCCAAATGAGTGTATATGTATAAACACGTGTGTACATATATATATATATCTCATTTTGTCGTTCATTCCTACTTGTTATTTTTAGTTCAATAGACATTATCCATTCTCTATTTGTTATGTACGTATGTGGATATGTATATATGTATATACTATATATATATATAGAATATATATATATATATATATATAAAATATATATGTATATATTTCTATAATATATATTATATATATTATATTATTATATATATATATGTGTGTGTGTGTGTGTGTGTGTGTGTGTGTGTGTGTAATTATCACTAACAAACCTCCTTTCTTCCAAAGGATTTCCTTCCGATATTACATCCCCAGCGAAAGGATGTTGGAATGAGTTGGCAAACCTAATGGCCTTGTACCCTGGAAAGATCAAGATGAACTTACGCGTCGTCGACGTCTTCTCATTACCCATCTAGTACACCTTACTATAGCAGATTCACATCAACCGTGCATTTGATGTCTAGGCCAGTCTCTTACGACGCTCCTGATTGGCTGTTGATAAGCCAATGACAGGGCTGGAAACTCTCTCGAGAGAGAGAGTTCACATAGGCAGGAGCTATAAGGACATGATAATATTTTGCCGTTTGTTGTGGCCTCGTGAATGAAGGGCGAGAAAAAAAAATACAACAACTCGGTGAAATGGTTCATTGCAAAATGACGAATTGACCAAGTCACATCTTTTACCTTTCAGTGAATTGAAGGATATAGTATATATGTATATGTATGTGTGTATATATATACATTATATATATATATAATATATATATATATATATATATATATATATATATATATGTGTGTGTGTGTTTGTACGTTTATATTATTGGAACAGATTTTTTCGTTCGCATCAGCATTTATAATTTTCCCTTTACTTACGTTTACTTTTATTCAGGAGTTCTATGATTTCTTATCGCTACGAAGGCAGTTTTTATTTAATATGTATGTTATCCATTTTCTTATTAGTTTCCTGTGAGAGCCTTGTATTCTAGTTGCCTTTACTATTGCAGTAGTCATTGTGTGTGTTGTGATTTTCGTGATTATCTTTATTCCATTTTTAAAATGAATTCTGTATTAGTTTTCCCTCTTTCTCTACATTTATATTTTCTTTGAATCAAATGTTCTTTCCTTTTACGATTTATTCAATACTTTCTACCTCCTGTATCTTCCTCCTTTTCTGTTTTTTTAACGTGTTTCCTTTTAACTTTCCCAGGTCTTCTTCTTTTCATTTGGAATAGTTTGATTTTTATTCTCAGTAATTCACTTGACGTTTAACTGTTTATCTTGAAAAGTCCATCTGTGTTTTCAAGTTTCGCCTTTCTTTCTTCTCACATTCTTTATCCCTATTCCTCTCCTTGGATTATCCGTAAGTTATCGTTGCAAAGGGTCACAGAATTTCCCAAACATTTCGTAGTGTAAACTTGAAAAATGTGTACAAAGGAATCTTTGCTATTGCTGATATATATAAATTTTAATGAAGGCCTGGATCTTTCTTTTGTTCGGTCTGTTATCCAAGGTGATATATATAAAAAAGGGGGAAAAAAAGTAGAAAGGAATAGAAGAAGGTGCGGGCAGGACCCGGTCGATCTAAATTGGGGGATTAGGACTTTTCGCTCAATAGCCTCTGGACCGAGGAACCCCGAGAGCGGAGGTTGAGAGATCTCGTGAACCATCATCACCATAATGAGTGTTTTAGTGTAGAGGCGCAATTTCGACTTTAATATGAAAAAGGGGGTTGTCTGCTCTCCAAAGTAGCTGGTGCAATTACTTAATAATAGATGCCCGTAGGTGTCCCAGATTGGCACAGCCACAACCTCCCCTCCCCCTCCCCCTCCCCCTCCCCTTACACACACACACACACACACACACACACACACACAACACACACACACACACACCCGGCCCCTGAGGGGCTAAGTGTTTGCTGGATAGAGACCTGGTGAAGATGAGGCGCGAGTTAGACATAAGAATTTTTTAGGCAGGATTTTTTTTTGTTTTAAGTTTGTAATTTATACTGCGGTAATCAGAAAGTTCCAAGTGTACCGTACATTAATCAATAAAGAGACGGGATTACTGAATATTATATAATTATAGCTTTAATGTTTTAAATTATAGTTATATCTTGGTAGATATTCTTCCTTACACACGCTTTGCGAGAGAGAGGAGAGAGAGAGAGAGAGAGAGAGAATTTATTTATTGTTTTCTTTCGAGTCATTCATTTCCTTTCGATAAACTACAGTAATGAATAACATGAATTACGACAGATTTTATTCATTCTCCTCATGAGTTTCCTAATGAAATCGACGCAGCAAATGTCGAGCTAGAGCGAATGACAGAAAACGTTAAAAAGATTTTGATTTCAATTGAGAGATTTAACGACATAAGATAGATGGACGGAAAAGTACAGGGCAAGTGAGAAACTGGACGGAAGTCTTCTTTGGTGTTTGGATAGAAGTGGAGGATTTCGCAAGTCTTGAGAGGAAGCAGATAAAGCAAGACAACGAATTGCTTGCTAGATTGCGCGATGCATGCAATGAAACCGAAAAGGCCATGATAATCGGGATTGCTTGCAAGACACAGGCTAGAAGTACAGGGTAATTAGAAGTAGGTAGATGCGCCATTGATGATGTTGAAGATTATGTGTGTAAAAAAAAAATATATATATATATAATATTTTATATATAATATATATATATATATATATATATATATATAATATACACACTCACATTTATATATGTCTATGTATGGGTACACAAATACACACACATATATTTATTATATATAATACATATTCATACATACACTATATTCTAGTTATACAGTAATTATCGTATGCGTGTGTGATGTATCCATATGGTTTCACTGTTTACTATATATAGTAAACAGTGACTTCGTTTGTAAAGCATTTTCATTTTACAATTGGTCACATTCAAGCATGACAGTGGTTAAAAAATAGGTCTGTTGTGACGGTCGTGTTATACTTACGTCTTCAGTTCCGCGTTTGGACAAGTGGTTATCGCGCTTGGCTGCCATTCCGGTGGTCCGAAGTTCGATTCTCCGCTCGGCCAATGCGGAATCAGAGGAATTTATTTCTGGTGATCGAAATTCATTTCTCGATATAATGTGGTTCGGATCCCACAACAAACTGTAGGTCCCGTTGCTAGGTGACCAATTGGTTCTTAGCCACGTAAAAATATCTAATCCTTCGGGCCAGCCCAAGGAGAGCTGTTAATCAGCTCTGTGGTCTGGTTAAACAAAGCTATACTTATCTTATACTTACGCCTTGACAGAATATTAAATATACGATTATATAAGGCAATAAGAAACAAGTGGAGTATGTTATTTGAAATTTTGCTTAGGGTAATATCTCAAATTTAGTCTTTCTTGTTATTTTAAAGAAAGAGAGAGAGAGAGACGGTGCGCTTGTCAGTGTTGGTCGCAACGTTAATTTCTTATGCATCTTCCCATGTGTTTCTTCTTTCACCGTTTTGTGGTGTGAGCAGAGAGAGAGAGAGAGAGAGAGAGAGAGAGAGAGAGAGAGAGAGTTCTCCATAAGCTTTCGAGGCCCTCTGAGTCAGTCAAATAACAAGACAGGTGAATTTAATAATTAAAAAAAAGCAAAAAATGCGCCGAAGAAAGAGTTTTATGTGTGAAACTCTCAATGTGCTCCCCAGATGCGGTCAAGTGAAGATGCGTCGCCGGCTGGC
>NC_061107.1:20645422-20647202 GCF_015104395.2 Macrobrachium nipponense | reverse complement strand
CAAAAATTTAAATACCTGTTGTGGGGAGATAAAGAGGATTTAAGGGGGCGTATCCTCTCTCCAAATAAGTTTCGTGAGTGTGTAAATAAAGTTTCCAAAGACCAAACTGCAAGGAAACGCTGCCGTGAGAAGACTGGCCTGATAACGGTGGATGAAAGATATACCCAAAAAGACTGGACTTAGGAAATCAGTTGGAAGGCTTGACCTTAACGTCTGCATCTCCTGCGGACCAAAGATCATTTCCTTGGAAGGATAAGTCGGCTCCTTCATAGCGAGAGGACTTTGTGATTACGTAGGGTTTCGTCTTATGAAAGGGGGAAGGAAGGGCATGGGAGAAAGTGGGGTGGGGTGGGGTATTGAGGGTGAGGGAATTCAGTTCCTTTATTACCTTCTTTTATTTGGATATGCTGCTGTCGATGCTATCTCCGTCCTATCCATTCTATCAAATGTCTTTACGGGGTTGGAAGATAACAAACAGCATAAGAATGGAAGTTAAATGAATAATAACTACAGGTTTAGTAAATTCTAGCCCACTCCAGTTTTCGGGTATGACAGATGCTGACAGAAATGGGCAAGCCGTCAAATTTAAAATCATGGTTGAAGATTTCATTTTGTGAAATAATAATCATTCTTCTTTTCAGTAGAATCTCGTCTGAAAAAATGAAAACATTCAAATCTCCAGCGTTTCAACCATTCATATTTCATTCATATTTCTGATTGAAAAAATTGCCAGAACTCTTAATAATAACGTAATATATCGTTAAGCCATTGTTTTGCCCCGACGTCAATGGAGGGGATTGGCAGACTTATAAAAAAAAATGAGAATTTTTTTATCCCAGCCCTGAATGAATAATCTTAATGCTATAATGATTATGATTTCACAATGTAAAATGCAAGAATCATTCCATGTTTACATTTCTGACCTCCAAGTTACCGCGTCGCACAGATGCATCGAACAGTAAGCATGGACGTTAAGTTATTAAATGCATTTTTACTTCTCTTCGTACCTATTAAAAACCATACGAAAAAAAAAAAAAAAAAACAAAAAAAAAAAAAAAAAAAAATCTGTCAGAAGCCATAAATAAAAAAGGCTTCATGAAACACGACAAAATGAATGGAATAAAAAAAAATATTTTGAAAGAAAAGATACAGATAAACCATTTCATATTATCCAGTAAAGTGTCGTTGCTGGGGTAATGGGTTTCATTTGCATTTGGTGGAAATTAGTTCTCTCTTCCCAACAAAAATATGCGCACAAATTAAACGGGACGCAGTTACGTTCGACCTGTTGCTCCCACGGGGAAAGGGCCAAGGGCATGGCACACTCGAGAAAAAAAAATAATAAATAAATAAAGCGTGATCCGTTCTCCAGCTTACACAGGGCGCGTGATTAAGATCTACAGTCAAATTGAGCGTTGTTTCACTAACGAAAATTAAAATGAATATGCTATATATATATTTTTTATATTTTCATTTTCATAAATAAATCATAAATATCCTATCCTAATGAATAAATAAATAAAGCATGGTCCGACCTCCAGCTTAAGCGGGGCGCGTGATAAGATCTACGGTCAAATTGAGCGTTGTTTCACCAACGAAAATTAAAATAGATACCCTGTATAATTTTATTTTTTACATTTTCATTTTAATAAATAAATCATAAATATCCTATCCTAATAAATAAATAAAATAAATCATGATCCGATCTCCATCTTCACGGGGCGCGTGATAAGATCTACGATCAAATAGGGCGCTGTGTCGCCAACGAAAATTAAATAAA
>NC_061107.1:20602922-20640422 GCF_015104395.2 Macrobrachium nipponense | reverse complement strand
AAAGGTGTTAAGACATTCTGAAGTAATAGCCAAATTACTTTTTTTTTTTTTTGTTTCATTATCGCTTCTGAGCTCCCTCGAAAAAATGTGAGCAAATGCGCCATACAAGTGCCTGTGTGGTATCAAAGGGATTTACAGTTGAATCTAGGTTTCTTTTCTTTTTTCAAATGGAATAAATAAAGACAAAATTTTCTTCTCCTGTCCATATAGTCACCATACCGGCTGAGAGCAGACTGCAAGCGCTTGTCAAAAATTGGATCACTTTGTACGGCAGTCGGACAAATGTTACGATTTGCGCAATTTGGTGCATTAGATCCGGCACTGCAATCGTATCTGGTCCGACAAGAATCGCATAGTGTGAAAGGCCCTCAGTTATACGAATCTTCTTGTTTTGTCTTTTGTCTAATGTATGTCAGTTCTGCTTAGTAAAAGACGTGGAAACGTCGAAAGGTCTCGCAGTTAATCCCTCGTTTATTTTTCCTTCGTGGCATATATAGTATATTATATCTATATATATATATAATATATATATATATATATATGTATATATATATAATATAATATATATAATATTTATATATATATATATGTATAAATATATACATATATACATATAATAAAAGGAGCCATGAACGAACGGCCAAAATATAGAAAGTAAGTACTATATTTCTGGAGACTGCTGGTCTCTCTTCAGGTAGGTATATTTCCTATCTTGACGTTTACTTCTGAAAAACAACATCACTCGTACGTTGAAGCCTAAGACTTGCGCGTGCTGTACGGCATGCACCCTCCCAGTATTCATTGTATTAAAACAGATACACTCTCCCCCCCCAAACCCGGATCCGTAACTCTTTTTCCCCCCCCCAAGGTACGTAAACACACCATCAATGTCTTTATATCATGGCGTGCAGTCCCTAAAGTTTCCCTTCATTCGCAAAAAGCTTAAATTCATTTGATCTTCTTCTCCATAAATCGAATTAAATTCCTTTTTCGTAGTAAACATCCACTTACAATCAAACACATTAAGATTTAATAACAGGCATATTTGTTAGAAATGTATCACTATTGAAAACTAACATATCAAACAATACGAGATAGGAAGTAATTCACTTGTTTCATAATATCAACCGTAATGCTGAGGATAATGAAATACAAAAATATGAAGTGCCATTTTTCATGAAATCATCGGAGAAATTTAAAAGTGAAAAGCAAGACGTTGCAAAGCCACCAACAATATGTGATCTGCCCAGATCTCCTCTCTCTCTCTCCTCTCTATCTCTCTCTCTCGTGCTCTCCTCTCTCTACTCACCCTACTTTCCCTTCCTCCCGCGCAGAGGCTTTCAACTTGAAAAAAGAGAAGGACCCCACAGTATCTTTGCCTTTCATTTTTGTTTTAACTTTCCAGGCGCACTCGTGACCTTTCCTTCTGCCGGCAAGGCTCCACTTTTCCTCGCGGTGATTTTTTCTCTCTCATTTTCATAGCATTCGGAAAAGTCTGGATGGCAGAGAAAATGAATCTTGTTCTGGGCACCTTCTTATGGAACTTTTGACAGGTGGACAATGGAGATCTTTTTCATACGCTCTCCCTTTCCTGGAAGAAACAGAATATTCCCAGGGAAACTGTGGGGGAGGGGGGGGGGGGGGTGGGGAGAAGGGAGAGAAGGCAACCAAATGAATTGTAACTTTCTGATGAAAATCAACAATTCTTCAGAAGCGAGAGAGAGAGAGAGAGAGAGAGGAGAGACGAGAGAGACCAGAGTAGAGAGGAGAGAAGGGAATGGCGGATTTGTTAGTCTGTTTTTTAATTCGTCCGATGTCGTTAGCATCAGTACATGAGAAATATGAATCATATAGATTTTTATGATTAGACCGTTGCTTAGTACACACACACACACACACACACAAACATATATATATATATATATATATTTAATATATCATAGGTAGCTAAAATATATAAATATAGAAGGTATATAGATTAATATATATATATATATATATATATAGATATATATATAATACTAAATTTAGATAAAGAGAGACGGTATATATATAATATATAGATTAATATATATATATCTATCCTATATATAATATATTATATGCTCACAAATCACAAGGTTAGCATGCACGTGACTCAGTTATCAGCGAATATACCACAGGGAAAAATGACGGAAGTCAGTACCAACGCGTTCAGTGCTTGTTTCACATTCTCGGGGCACAACTGAGACAGTCGAAATAAACATACTGGTATCGTGCTCTTTGTGATTACGTTGGTTAAACCCTATTCTAAAAATCTCTTATTTGTGACCCGAAGGTGCGTGAATAAACACGTGAAAAGGACTTGGCTGGCACGAACTTCGTTTGTTCATTTCCGGTGGTATTCTCTATTACATACATACATACCATATATATGTATATATGTATATATAATATATATATATATATATATATATATACATCGACCTACAAATGCCTCAATATACTTTAATTCGCTGTTACCCGAATTATTTATATTTTTCATAGTGTTTAATCGAAGGGGAAATTTTTTAGTTGAAAGAGATTTGTCGGTCACCGGCGCGAACCATCGTACACTACAAATCCAGGACGACAGTGAAGCTGTAACATACACCGCACCTATGACTAAATTCCCCTTCGGTTAAAACATATATGGAAATAGGTTATTCGAGGTTAGAGCGAATTAGATATTAAAGGACATTGTAATATGACTCCGATTATTAATATATATCTATAGATACTATATATATAATATTATATATATTTATTATATATATTTATATAATATACATATCTATATATATATATATCAAATATATTATATATTATATATATATGTCCTAAATCTCTCGGTTTTAATTTGAAAGCTAAAATAACCTTATATAAATGCCGTATAAAAGCACTCGTAATGAAACTAATTAATCATGTAATCACAAGCTTGATGGTGCGCGCTACACTGCGTTAGAATCCGGCAATGCCCATCTTGTTCCCCATAACCCCTACCATCCCGTCCCCAGGGTGGACAAAAGGTTTGCACGAGGGTGGGTGTGGCATGTCTCCCGTACCCTCCCGATTCATACCTACCCCCGTCCCAACCAGGAATGGACAACATTTGGAGGAGGAGGGTGGATGTCATGCCTTCTCCCTAACTCTCGATTCTTACCTACCCCACCCCACCCCAGATGGACACACAGGTTTGGAGGAGGAGGGTATGATTTGTCTTGTTAGCTTACCATCTCCAATACCTAATTATCCGCCCCAAACCGGCGGCCGGACAAACGGAAACATTCACTCGCTTTTTATTATTATAGATTATTGGTTTATAATATTAATATACATAACTATAAATAAATCATAAGTAGTAATTACGATGTTATATACACTTCGAAACAATACAGCAATATATATATAATATATATATATAGAGATATACATAATATAGTATATAATGGTGTCTAGTTAACAATAATTAGTTAAAGCTGCCGGTATATTGTTGAACTGTAATATCATGGTCTCATTTACAGGAGAAATTAAATGCATGTCATAAATAATATTTGAAAACTTGTGCCGATTTTTCTTTGTAGGAACAAGCTGACTAAACTCGTCAAACGCTGTTTCAGTGTTTCATAAAAGGGGACAATTACATCTCGTTTCGATAGTGATATTAATCTTACATTCGGGTCTTAAATTTCAAAATGGGGTTGAAAGCGAAAAATTTCTCTTTGTTATTGGTGTTCCAACTACAGCATTTCAACAATTCGTTGCGAAGAGTAATAAACACTGAAACATAATATGACTCACACTGCTTACCTGCAACGTGTTAGTTCAAGACTACACTACAACTTATGGAAGTCAAAATACTAATTACCAATAATCAACTGTACGAACTACTAATTATCACATCTACTCACGTTTTCTTACTACTACATCTCATATAAAACTTTGATAAAAAAATGACAATGCCAATGGTATGAAAAATAAACTAAGTATCTGTTACTCAACAAGAATTATGAAGGCAAACATACTCAATACCAAATTACAATGAGTAATTACTAATGATCAATTCTACTCTCGTTCAATCACTTACTTTCAATAACTTGGTTTTTAAAAAGCCACTGTATGGAAAATGAACCTAAGATCGATAATCATAAAACAACTTATGAAATCAAAATACGTAATACCAAATATAATTATCTAATTATCAAGTCTACTCTCGTTCATCTACTTCATATTTTTGATTTAAAAATGCCACTGTAGAAAAATTGACCTAAGCTGATTGGTTCACACTGAAGACCAGGTCAATCACCTTCGAAAATCTTTCGCCAGCATGATATATAACGGATTCATTGCCCGAGTTGATCCAACCCAGACAGGTGGACGACGCACCGACCAACGCAGGTCTCCCAGGATCGCACGCTCCCGCACAACCAGACAGGAGGTTTGGACAAAAGAACGGCAGCAACAAACAATGAGACCCCCATCACGATGCGAGGGTTTGGCAGCCTTCTCGATTTGCAATTTACAAAAGTTCGGGATATGGAAAAGTTTAATTTTCTCGCACCATTTCGTTGTAGCTGTCAGGCGAGGCGCCTCGTTGCTAGGGCCCAGCGGGCACCCTCGCCGTCATCTAAGGCGAGCTCAGGCGTGGGCGTCCCGAGGACCTCCGTTCTCCGGTATAAGACAAGTTTTCCCGGCGGGGTAGTGGGCCCTTGGCATGCCGTTCGTGCTACTCGCCCCCCACATCCCACCGCCCCCTCCCCTCTGTTGTGTGGATGGAGGGTAAACTCAATCCGCCTGTCCCCCATCGTCGACACCAGAACTTGCCCAAATTTCAGAGATTGTCTGCCTGTCGCTATGCTCTGTAAATGGGAAGTAAAGTGAAAAACCATCACGAATAAGGACCGTAGAAACTTATGTCGAAGAGAAAACTAAATAGGCCAATCTTCCGTCGAAGGGGCAGTTCATGGGGGATGGGTAGGAGACGGACCTCCACCAGGCGATGGCCGGGAATGATATCAGGCAGAACATACCCGAACAGGGCGATGAGCATGCACGCCATCCTCGGGACATTCGACTCGGGTACCGTGAACGGGATCAGTGTATGGGCCCAGTATCTGTCCAGTGATAGAGCACAGGTTCAGTAGGACGCGTCGAAGCAAGAAGTCGAAGCTCGCCAGACGTCGCAAAAATCAGGTCAAATGGCCAGTAATCAAACGAAATCATAGAGAGCAACGAAGGGCATGACCAAGGCCCAACGAGGCAGTCGGCCCGGCCCCAAGGACAGGATGAAGTAGTTGGTGGACGGTGGGGAGGTACCGCTCGCGGGCGACGGCCACGGATGACGAGGCCGTTGCCGAAATGGTCAACACGGCGAAGAAAGAAGAGGAGGAGGAGGCAGAGGGAGAGGCTCCGGAGGATGATCAGAGGGCGCTTCCTTCCGACTGGCATCTCGAGTCATTGTGAGAGAGGTGGGAACACGCTATAGTTTCGTTAATGGCCGTGCGGAGGCGTCCGACGCCCAGTTCCAGGAAGTATCATTCACCCAACAGGTGCGTTGTTATGGGCACGAGAGCAAAGTCCTGAGGTTGCAGACGTGTCCTGAACCACACTGGGAGTCAGTGCGATCCCGACGTATCTATGGCAAAGTTGATGCCGTACTCGGCGCCCAGGCCACACCAGTCCCTTTCACTCTGTGGTAGAAGTCCTCGCCGACGCCGATGCGTTATCCTCGTTCGTCGTCGTCATTGCAGCGCAAAGTCCGGTAGGTTCAGGCAAGTCGGGCTGTGCCGAACTGATGGTCCCCTTCCTTCATCGTCGTCAAACCTGAAGGAAGTGGGCAGGTATCCTATTTTCGCGGCATCTATCGCCTCCGACGTAATGGTGTTGAAGTGCTTCCTGGCCGCGTGTCCATTACCCCACCTGCGTAAAGGTCGAGAAGGCGCGGCGTGGTCGTGGTGCCGAAAAGAAGAAGAGTCCCGCACTCCTCGATGACCCTGCTACTTGAGGGGCCATCCTCGCCGCCCTCCACACCAGGGGGGCGGTACTCACCGAGATGAACGGGACCGTATTATCAGGTTAACACCAGCCTTTCTCCGGCGTGAAGTCCGCGACTTTGAGCCCGAAGAGACTGTGCCACGTGCTTTCCAGTTCGCTGGCGGTTGTCGTGATGCGGGGTTAATTTTCTAGTAATGAGAGAGAGAGAGAGAGAGACGAGAGAGAGAGAGAGAGGTCAAGGTGTGCAAGCTGCGGAGGAGGAGTAAGAGGGGGAGGAGTGAAGAGGAGAGCGGAAATAAAGGGAAAAGGAGAAAGTAGGACCCGGAGAGTGTACTGGTAGAGGACTAACAGGTGGTAAAATTAGGGTGCCCCAAAAAGTCAGCACACCTCGGCCACCGAATCTTTCTCGGGATCGACGAGGCCACAGCGCCTGTGAAAGGATGGTTTCACGATATTTCTTCATTGCGAACGAACATTCTTACCTCTTCAGTAATTTATAGGAACTTGTGGGAAATACAGACACGCCATAATAAAAAAATCAACGCCACAAGCACGGCAAACAAGAACACTGTCTAAAAGTTGGATTATGAGCTTTTGGTTTTCATGGAGGCATAAAGCTCATCCACACTGTCATAATCGCAGGGCGTCACCACTAAGACGTTCGAGTCATTACGGAATGAAGAGCGTTGCAAGGTATTGCCTCTAATTTAGTTTCTCTATGATCCCCCAAAAGCTTTCTGAAGTTGATTATCAAAACTCTCTGAAGACTTCCTTTTGCATTTCAACGCCGGATCGTTTTCAACTGCAAGAGAGAGGAAAATTACATTAGCATATGCAGCCCTTTAAACGTTTAGTACGTATAATATACGTAGTACGCCAACGACTACCTGAGCCGTTAAGACGTATATATACGGGAGAGCAGATGTTTGACCGTCCGTGACGTTAGTACGGTATATATACGATTGATTTTTCCTGCCTTTCTTTAAGGTAAAACTCTATAATGTATTCTCTCTAGGTCGAGGAATGGTGTTGACTTTATCCAACAAAACGCTTCCTCCGAACCCTTTTGATCATAATTTCCTGATTTTGTATATCAAAGCGGGAATTCGCAATCACTGGCTGAGTCGCTATGTTAGCGAGAGAACACGCTGCTGGCTGGTCGTTCATTGACACGGGATTTTGGTCTGTCAACGCAGGGGGTAAAGGGCTATAATACTTCTAAGCCAAACTTAGCATCGGCCGTGAGTTGTTTTCGTCTGTTTTCCAGCTCTAGCGCAAAGAAATGCCGATAAGTACGTACTTGTAGTTTATGACTTTTTCCCACTGATAAAATATGAAAAAATGTACCTGGAAACGTACAGAAACAAAATGTTTAGATGTAGAAAGCACAAACTTCATTCATGAAACAATACTCTAAATTGAAAAGTTATGAACAAATTCTTACACAACAAACATTGTTGAAAATTCATCGCCCCCCCCCCGTTGAGAATGATGAAAACGAAAACAGGTGAAGACAATAAAGTAAGATATGTGAATGAGTCAGTAATTTCCTGTCCTAGATTTCAGTCGTGTAGAGAGAGAGAGAGAAAGAAAGCAGAGAGAGAGAGAGAGACAAAACTGTTCTTTGTGATTCGTACTGTACCCTCTTTGAACACTGATGCATATACAGAAATATCGAACCTAACAATTTTGTCATTGATTAAAAATATTTATTCTATATGAAGATGTTGAGTGATATGTATGTAATTACATTTATAGTGCACACAGAACACTTCCCGACTTACAATCTCAATACAGATAATCGCCATCCCACAATTGGGGGTTCGTTTAATCTTGGTCATAAATCCTACTTATCCTCCCCGCGGGCGTGTCCAGAAGAAGATGTTCGGGGACAAGGAAATCGCTTGAGGAAAAATAACAGTAATTTTTTTTTTTTTTTTTCTCGCCTAGTTTGCATTTTTTTATCAGTGAATCTGGGCATGACATTGGGAGTTCGTGATGATTTATTTAGGTGATTAAAGAAACTAGATTATCATCACTCTACCTTGTTATCAAAAGCAGTTACTCTATGATTCACAATTCCTTCAGGATTTAGTTCATTTACGTCTTCACGTTGATGCGTAGAACCTAGATGGAAATGGGGTGGCAAGGTATTCTATTATACCTTGGTGTGGCGGCGTGTTTCCGAAACATCTTCACAACATTCGTACTTTCGGCAGGTTTTATGAATAAAACCTGGAAAAGTCAGCAGCGTCTAAAACGTTCATGTCCTATGGTAAATTTTGTTCGGACCAAGATACGGATAACTGGCGGAATACAGAAATGTGTACAAGCAGCACCGTATTGATATGAATGAAATGATTCGGTTGCTGTTGTTTCAGCTCAGTTACCTCCCACCGTGAGAATTGATGCGCTGGTATTAGGGTGGAATTATAACGAAGTCCTTTTGAAGATTCAAGTTCCTGCTATCTTGACGATGGGTCAGTCGGAATCCCTTGTCGACGGTCTAAAGCACCGGGGACAGTTAAAAAGTCGTTTACCTGCACCAAAGGGAGTCACTTACAATCGGCATTGACAGAAAAAATGAATTGGAATCGGTGACAAAAGGACCTGGGATAATCCAAGCACCACTCTTAACTACTGCTCGCGTGGTTCACCCACCAAAATCGATGCAGGTGGAAGGAAAGAGAGATGAAAAACAACAAAACTGGCTCATTACCTTGACATGCCTCTCTCTCTCTCTCTCTCTCTCCCTCTCTCTCTCTCTCGCGTGATATATATATAGTATAGAATATATAATATTATATAATATATATATTTACACACACACACACACACACACACACACCACACACACACATATCTATATATATATATATATATAATATATATGATATACATTATATATATATATATATCAAAGAAGAGAGAGAGAGAGATGACGATGGATAGAGAGGAGATTGAGAGGAGAGAGAGAGAGAGAGAGAGGGAATTTCAAGGTATGATACTACATTATTCTCTTATGACATTTTCTGTAAGTCTGAAATAAAAATCATAGACTCAGCTGAAAATTGTAATTTTTACTTGGTTCGATACATTGTAACGTTTAGGTGGCTTCACCCTAAAAATCCCATTGTTTCTTATTTATATTTGTAAAAGCGGTGAAATATAGATAATTCCCACAGGATTTCCACTCTTCATAGTAGCAATATAACTTTTGAGCTTACCTTTTCTCCTTGATATATTTTGATAGATATATATATATATATAGACCTATATATATAGATATTATAGATGATATATATAATATTATATATATATATATAAATTACAATTGTAAAGATATAATATTAAATAAAGTGAACTGTAAGAATTCAAGTGGGAAATCTACATATATATATTATATATATATATATATATAATATACTATATGATATATATATATAATTTATATATATTATACATACATATATATAATATATAATCTCCACTTTTTTTTTTCGATGTACAAAACGGACATGCATCGTGGTGATGTAGACATTTCCATTAAAAAAAAAAAAAAAACAATCAAATAACAAAAATAAAAACAATAAATAAAAAAGAAAAAAAACATAAGAATACAAACTAGCTTGTAGGCTTCAGACCAAAGGACTAGATTATACGGACTTACAAAATGCGAGATCCTTGGAAATCAACTTATTACATAACATTATTATGGCTTGTCAAAGGAAAAATTGAGATTGCAAGAGCAATAATTCGAAGGGCAATTGTTTGTATCTTATATTTATAAAGTCTAGAGAGTCAAAAGAGAAAGGGATTTTATGTACAACAAATAACTTCCTTACACGAAAAAATGTATGGTGTCTGTTCTAAGAGAATGTATTTTCCAATGGCCTCACGTGATATTATAGCCAAGAGATAAATTATTATATATTATTATTATTATTATTATTATTATTATTATTTTATTAGCTTGGGCTGGAACGAGCAGACATATAAGATACGGACAGTGGTAGTATGTGAATAGATTTATCTGAGTTAAAATATAGTGGAATAAGATACAGAACCTGAAAATAAGCTAATGTAGCCACCTGTCACTCAAAAGATAGCGCGACTGGAGAGAGAACAGTTGCCATGTTGGTTTTTAAACTATTTGTGACAGTTTTGTTGCGTCAATGTGCTGCCGCACTCTTGGCTGACAGCTGGCGGCACCAAGCTGCTTACCATAGCAAAAAACAGGTATGGGTTAAGATAAAAAAGCAACAAAATTCTATTCATAACAGATGTAAATTATTGCTAAGAAAAAAGAATTACTTTAACAGAGAGCATTTATTACATCCAGTAACACAGTGGTAAATAGAACTGATCTTTTAATCATGAAACATTCACGAAATGTCAAATCTAGATGAATCAGATTAGCAATTCGAAGTCTTTAATAAAGTTTTTTAGCACATAGACAATCGCTCTTAATCAAGTTTTTGATTCTCCTTACAAAAGTCATTCAAATTGAATGATCACACTTTTTAGGGGGAAAAAACCCTGAAAAATATTATATAAACCATGAGAAAACAAGAGCAATATTGGTGAAAAATAAATAAAACTAAGCAGAATGACAGCTGAAAAATCAGTACAATCACACACTTACGGTAAATCATCACGATATTCTATTCAACATTCCCTACGAGCATCCACCGCCAACACTCGACAGACAATTCCTGTAAATGAGGAAAATGAAAAAAAGGTTTCGTTACACGCAGTGGGACATGGCGTAGAGATGTTTCCCCAGAGAAACATGAACGTTAATAGTCGCTCTTTAGGGGGGGGGGGGGGCAAGGTGATTAAAGGCGAAGAGAACCTTTCATCTTGAATTAAAACTCGTGGAAGGTTGCATACATATCTTCGGATTTCCACGTCGAGGAAAAAAGAAATTACCATTATTTAGACCAATTTTGCCTCAACCCTCCTGTTTATCCAATAAAAAAAAGGCCACTTTTTATTATTAGAGTGAGAAATAATAAAGCATAGTCAATTAATTCATTATCTTTGTGCAAATAGATATATAATAATAGATATATAATATATGATATATATAATATATATATATATATATACATAAATAATCCTGTAGGAAGATCAAACTCAGCTGTATTAGATGTATTTATATTACAAAAAAAGGAAGGGTGTGAAAAATGATACACAAATATTCGAAAAGAGTTAGTGAACAGTCATTACAATGATCACCACACTAGCAACACGTACAGATCTTCCAGCATATCGTTAAAGCTGGCAAGGACTCATACTACAGACAGGGACAAAACTAATAAATAACGATAATTGAATTATCCGAATATTGGTTGTATTGCTTCATGTCCAGTTGAAAAGTGCCCAGAGGGCACATGATTAACTAAACTAAATCCATCACAGACATCTTTGGGACGGAAAAGAACAAGAGTATAAAATTTAAGATTCATTGTCAACAGAGAATTCGACAATGCGTTTTCAGCGAAATAACGTAGCATAGTTTTTATTATTTAATATAAATAGGCGTGTGTAACTCCTTTAGCGCTTTATTTTCTTTTTTACGTGCCCTGCGAACATATCAAATAAGCTGAGCACGTACGCATTAAAGCTGCAGCATAATCAGGGACCAGTCCAAAACTGGGTTGCCTCGTTGGGTGAGTGTGTCTGAGACGGGACACGAATTTATTTAATCAGAGAATCGCAAAAGTTTAACTGAATGTCGGGTCTGTGGAAAAGACTACCACGGTCATTATAACGTTTTTTTTTGTTAACTGAGATCACTCTAATAGCTTAATACAGGTCTTCCCATATCTTATCTTGGGAACATATCTGTAAAAGTTTTAGTTGAAAATTAATACAAAACAAGCACCGAATACAGGTAATAACTGACGCAGAGCGAGCTAGGCAAATAAATAAGTAAATAAAATAAATAATCAATAAAATAAATAAAATAAAAATAAATAGAAATTCAGAAAACAAAACGAAACGCTTCACAATGACATGAGAACAAGGATTTTTTTGCGACGAATACGACACTCTTTATTCTAGGGAGGTTCTAATGAGAGAGAGAGAGAGACGATGAGAGAGAGAGAGAGAGAGAGAGGAGAAATGGAGGAGAGACTGAGAGGAGAGAGAGAGAGATAGATTAAATGAGTTTCGTAATGAGAAAGTAGGCATGCCTGTGATATGAAGATAAGCAGTCGGAAAACACGAGATCGGGGGGTAGTTAAACCTGAGTGTATATTCCGTAGATCTATATATATATGTATATTTATATAGATATATATATATATATATATATATATATTATAATATTATATTATATATATATAGTAAAAAATATATTATTATATATAAATATATAGAATATCATTCGCTAAAAGGAGGGTGATAGCCAAGTTCAAAGTCAACGTACTTGACAAGAACGTTGATGGTGTAAGGCTTTTAGCAGTGGAAAATGCAACCAGATTATATAAATGCTGCATAAATTGAATAATATGGTCTTATTTTTAAAGAAAAAAAAATGACGTATTTTTTTTTTCAAGTAATCACGTTCATGCGGCAATTTTTTTAGAAGGAGTTTATCTGGCGCTTATCATATACAACAACACACTGTAGGTTTTCATTTTGCATAATAATAATATAAATATAATATAAAATAATAAATAATAATATAATAATTAATAATAATAATAATAAAATTCCTTTTTGAAATACCAATAACTGAAAAACTATTCTTTAACATTTATTGAGTAATAAATAAATTTATTTTATATAGCATTTGCAATTTTACAGCTAATAACTGAGCAAGAATTGCAAACGATTGCACATTCTAAATGACGATAAAATGTACGAAATCTCAACCACGTATTTGTCTCCTCTCACAGAATAAAAAGAAAAAAAAATCTGCGCATTATTTCGTCAAAGAATAAATCGGGGAAGCAGAAAAAGTTTAGAGTAATATATTCGGCATGAAGCAAGAAGAAGGAAAACGAGGAGGAATATCAGCATGATCACTGAATTCCATTCCCGCCGAATGTACACCCTACGAATGTCAGCCCTGCCTTGAAAAACCCATTCCGCTCAATTCGCTCTTGTCATTAAATCCACAGCTGTGTTCTTTGCGGCGAAAATTGAATTGGTCCATTTCCATTGTGCGACAGCAGGGCTATGGGAGTGGAGGGAAACAGGACGGTGGGGGATGCAGAGGAGGGCCGATTTCCCGGGGGGGGGGGGGGGGGGGGGGCTTGGGGGGAGAGGGGGCGGGGGGGTGGGGGGGGGCGTGGGGGGAGGCCGGGTGGGGGGGGGTGGGGGGCAGGGGGGGGGGGGGGGGGGGGGGGGCTGGGGGGGGGGGGGGGGCGGGGGGGGGGGGGGGGGGGGGGGGGGGGGCGGGGGGGGGCGGGGAGGGGGGGGGGGCGACAAGATTGACTAGACAGTAGAAGGAATCATAGTCGGTCTATCATTTGGAGTATCATTATATATATTTATCGCATATAAAAGTGAGTCTTTTGAGCGCGTTGATTTTTTCGGTGTTTTATCTGATTGATTGAATTTATAGGTTTTAGCATAATGCCAAGCATGGGGACTGAGGACATTCAGCCTGAAAACGGAAATTGACAGTGAAAAGGTTTTGAAAAGGCTGTAACAGGAGGAAACCGCAAAGCAGCGCACTATGAATAAGTGTTAGGAGAGAGTTGAAAAAGTAAGATGGAAGAAAGAGAATACGAAAGAGGTACGTAAAAAGGCACGAAAAGTGGGTTGCAGCTAGGCCGAAGCAGGCTGGAAAAGAACCTAAAGTAATGGTACAGTGCAACGCACGAGGTCCACGACGGCACTACCCTCAACGTAGGAGCCCTGTTTTTTCAACATTATTTGCCCTCGTCTATGGTCTTTTCGTGACCATTGCCTTGGGGACTTGCACGGCATAAAACTATTGCGCTATTCATTATCTGTAGATCTGGAAAGTGTACATTATTAATCTATTTGATACCTGGTGCAATATACCAACATGCATAAGTAGGTATTCGAAAGGTCCGTCGACGTAGACTCAATATTAACTCAGTCATTCCACTTAAAATTTAGTTGGTTAGTCAAAATGGTCGTTTTCTACCGCTGCTGGCTTTTCCCCAAAGAGGACTATTTTTTTTTTTTTTTTGTTGTGGGGGGGGGGGGGGGGGGGGGGAACCCCCCCTTCTGGTTTCGCAGCCCCAACTGAAGGATTAAATGGACATGATTCATACGCAAAAAAAATGGAGGACGTATCTAATTACCATTTAATATTCCCCCTACCGCTTCAACAAAAATATCTGGGTTGCGCATTTTTGTGGTAACAAATGCAAGATCTAAACGTGACTATGCATTATATCAATACTCTTTTAAATTAATTCTTCAATTTTACAGGAGATCGAAACCATTACCTTTCGCTGCCAGATGTCAGTCAGTCTTGCGAATAAGATAATACAAAAATTGGATGATAACAAATTTTTTGTCATATTCATAACTCTAAAAAAACAACTCTGATTTTCGCTTAAAGGTCAACTCCTTAACTACAATTATTTAGTGTGTGTGTGTGTGGTGTGTGGTTGTGTGTGTGTGGTGTGTGTATTCTGTGACGCGATTATATAAATATTTCTTTACAGCTAAAAAACTCGAATGGATTCAGACAAATCTAAAAAGGATAATTGCCACCACTCGACACTCTCCCATAGTAGTATACCCCGGGTCACTCTTTTACCTGTTACCTTTTATGGTCTCATGTGTTTTCCAAAACTCAGCAATTGTTTTTTACCTCATCAAAAAAATTGCATGTAGTTTATATTTGACCTCAACATACTTTTGTGTGTGTGATTGTGTGTGGCTCTGTGTGTGTGTTGGGTGTGTGCTGGTTATCGTCAAGATTACGGAACAAGGAAATGATGATTAGTTCTGAGGTGGATCCAGGTCACAATCCGGATTAGCTTTATTTCTTTATGTAATAGTGACAATTACCTAGAATTACAACTGGTTTTTAGTTAAGCATTACTGCAGGAGGGGCAATGACCATAAAAGTGGGTCCAGTTTAGATCTTTGAGAGGACTGGAGCCAACTACCTATCCGCATTTTATTAGAGGCTGATTTTCTATCCACGAGTGAATATTCCAATGTCGACGGATAATTCAGTATCATGATTTTCATCTATCATCATCTCGTCATACTTCTTAAGCCGACATAACAGCCGGAAAAATAGAGGACGATGACAGAAATTCCTCATGATGCAATCAAATTCAAGGCAAAGTGTTGTTTGTTGTTTGTCGGGTGTTTTTTACGTGGCAGGGAACCAACGGGACCAACGGCCTGCCGACTTCCGAACCACGTCGAGAGGGGGAATTCGTGGCCAGGCCAAGACCCAACAACCAAGCCACTGAGGCGGCTCCAAGCAAGTTCAACTTGTGATACAATATCAATAAGCAAAAAACCAACCTGGTTAGTTACTTGATGAGTGACTACCATGGAAATTTTAAACGTCACCGACAACCAAAAAGCCTCAGACCATGAGTTTGGGACTGAGCGAAGGGCTAAGAACCTTATGCTAAAAAGCAGAAACGATACGAAGGAAGTTTACACGAGCTGGGATTTCCTCGTGTTTTGTGTGTGTATGTTTGCCTGTTTTTGAGCGCGTTCAACCAACGTGTTATGAGTAATTGTTATAAAAAAAAAAAGGTAATTTGTGTTTAGCTTAAGTTTACTCTTATTATGAAATCTTATTCTGATTATGGTTTATGAAAATATACTACCCTGAGTATGGAAAGCAACAAGACTGCTGGTTATTAATTTCTGTCTCTCTCTCTCTCTCTCCCTCTCTTCACTCTCTCTCTCTCGTCTCCACTCGGTCTTCTCTCATCTCTCTCTCTCTCTCTCTGTTTTGACGGCGATTCTCCATGGTCACGGCACTGTATAAGTCTAAAACGTATTCATATTCATCAGCAATCATAATAGTCCAAGAAAGCCTTTACCCGCCCAAGAATTGATCATCATCCCCCTTCAACGCATACCACAAGTTAATATTGCGGAATAAATGTATTATTATTATTATTATTATTATTTTATTATTATTATTATTATTATTATTATCATTGTTGTTGTTGTTGTTGTTGAAAAAGAAACCCACAAAATCACTTTGTAACTTGTTTACTTCTAAGTATTCACATTTAGTTTTACTACACACTTGAGTACTTTCAGGCCCTATCTGTGGCCCATTTTCAAGAGATGTTTTGGGATGTTAGCCTGGGTCAAGGCCCAACAGTCTTCTGGAACTTCTTCTCGTTGAGCTGTCATTTATGAGAAGACGAGAAGAAGTTCCAGAAGACTGCTGGGCCTTGACCCAGGCTAACATCCCAAACATCTCTTGAAAATGGGCCACAGATAGGGCCTGAAGTAACTCGAGTGTGTAGTAAAACTAAATGTAAATACTTAGAAGTAAACAAGTTACAAAGTGATTTTGTGGGTTTCTTTTTCAATCTTCAGAAGAAACTAAAAGAAGTTTTTGTTTGGTTCATTATTAGTTATTAATTATTCTGATCTCTGGCTTTTGCTGGCACTCGATAGATGAAATAACCAAGTCACTTGCAAGCAGAGGCTTGGAGGGCTAGCCGATGGATATTGCTTTTCAATTAAGACTAACGCCGTCACAGGATTGAAAATGTCACAAGAGAACGCGGGGCACAAGCACCATCAAAGGGTGATTTCAGTATTCAGTAATTCAGACTGAAATACCTGGCGACCAAACTAGTTTCTTCATATCAGTCATATTTGTATTAAGTTACTGTGCAAAAGGGGAATAGCCTCGGCTATTTTTTGGTATTCATATTTTCATGACTGTTTTTTAATGTTCAGGAAACAGAATTTGTTTACGGGTAAATCATAAATGAAGCGCTGAGAACGAAAGCTTATCATTATTATCATTATGATTATCATTATTTTTATTATTATTTGTTGGAAGAAGACCTTCATTAATACAAGTTATTAAAACTAATGGCTATTTTTGCCTTTAGTTTTTAGGACCAAACGTTGCAAGAAGAAAAAAAGAAGAAGAAGAAGAAGAAGAAGAAGAAGAAGAAGAAGAAGAAGAGAGAGAGAGAGAGAGAGAGAGAGAGAGAGAGAGAGAGAGAGAGAGAGAGAGACGCCCCTGTGCAAGAGGAATCCAGAATGAGCCATTTAGTATCTTCTGTTGATTGGCCTTAGATCGAATTTGTAATGCTTTTTGTATAATATATTCAGTTTGACAAATACCACGTGTTTTATATGAATCCCCCATTTGGCATTTTAATAGCCAAACTGAGTACGGTAAGAAAATTCCAGTAATAAGAAGAATAGAGAAACTTCTATACAAAATAAACGCGGCTGGAATATCCATTATTTGAAAAAAAACACTGTATTATTATTATTATTATTATTATTATTATTATTATTATTATTATTATTATTATTATTATTATTATTATTTCGGAAGGAGACCCTCTCGTAGGTATGTTTTTTGTTAAAACTGACTGCTTGCTTCAGCACTATTAATCTTGATGATCCCTATCGTCTCGTCGACTGGGACGATAGGGATCATCATGGGGGAGCGGGTATATAGGAATCCCGATATGAGACCCCCTAACATCCCAGAAGACTTTTTAAGAACCCTGCTGGATATCTTTCACCACCCACCGAGGACAGATGTACCGACCGACAAAAGGACGGCGTATGCGATAGGGGTCCCCCTTAGGAGTCCTCTTCGCTAACTTCTACATGGGTGAAGTGGAAGAAAGGGTCTTCTCGCAACATAGATGTCCCCGCACATACGGACGCTATATCGATGACATCTTCGTGCAAGCCGACTCCGAGGATGAGGTAGAAGCCCTTCGGCAGCAGTTCCTGCAGCACAGCGCACTCACTTCACCGTCGAGTACAGCAGCAACGATCGGCTCCCCTTCCTCGACGTCCTTGTCACGAAGACGAATCAGAAGTTGGTGACTACAGTTTACACCAAAGCTAACGAACCTTGGACTTTTGTCTAAATGGAGATAGCGAGTGTCCTGCGCGGTTCAAGACCACCACTGTCAGGGCCTTCATCAGGAGGGCCCTCTCCCACTGTTTCGACGTGGCAGGACACACACCTCAAACTCGACCGAGCATCCCAGATGCTAATTAACAATGGGTACTCGAATAAACTCGTAAACCGAGAAACACGAGCCGCCCTTGACAAGTGGTACATGACGGAGGAGAGAGAGGGAACAATTCAGGTTCCACCTCCGGAGGATATCAAACTTTTCTATAAAGCCTTCATGCACCACCAATGCAAGGGAGGAGGACGAAGCAGCCATGAAGAAAATAATAGAGGAACACGTCCGCCTCACGGAGGAAGGTAAGTGTCCCTCATTATTTACTACAAGAATCGGCGTACGAAGGATCCTCCTGATGAAGAACAACCCATCCCCGCCTGTAGGAGACCCTCTAAAGCAGTTCCAACGTTGTCTACCGATACGTATGCCCCCGGCCCAAGGATGCCCTGGGATTTACATCGGCATGACGACGATGCGCCTGTCTTAAAGGATCTCCTGCCACGCCCAGGAGGGCGCCATTAGCAGTACGCCCTTGCAGTACAGCAGAAAGACATCACAAGAAACGACATCGTCATGAATATCAAGATCATCGGGAGAGCCCTTGACCCACGACGTCTGCGTCTCCTAGAAGCGCTGCTTATCCTCGAACAAAAACCTCCCCTTAATACCACCCAAGAAGCATTCCTGATACCGACGTGTGCGAGGAGGACCACACCCCTCCCCCCCAACGAAAGTACCAGCGCGCATGAAACAGCACTGGACATGAGAATAATACAAGGGGTGATGTCACTAAGGTAGAAGCCAATCAAGGGGCTCCCGATGATACCCCACATTTCTGAGAAGGTCTGCAAGACTCGTAAAACGCCCGCCGTATGAGTCACCTTCCAGGAACCTATGAAAACCCGACTGCCGGAGAGGTGCTCTGACCGTACTCGAGAGCCCGCAACATCACGATATAAGAAGAAGGACTCGCCTCTGGAAATCCTACGGGCTGCTCTTGAGCAAGAGCCCGTGCTGGCATAAATCCAGCTTAATCTTAAACAACAACAACAACACTGTTAAGTTACGGGGTTGCTCTGTGAGCAAGAGCCCGTGCTGACACAAGGTCAGCTTAATCAAAAACAACAAAACAACCACTGGAATTCAGTCCTCAGCAGTCATCGCTTGATAATGTCCTGTGGATCAAGAAGAAACGTCGCGTTGGAGAGGATAGAGAGCGAGTGAGAGAGCAGAGAGGAGAGAGAGAGAGAGAGAGAGAGAGAGAGAGAATTGTATAAGCAATAATAAACCAAATGACTCGACCGATTTACCATGCCCTTTGGTGCGTTGCTCGCCAGTCTAAGCAACAACGAGAAAGCCGTCATCAGAAAGATAGAGAAGACTCTCTACAAGATTAATAGTACTGAAGCAGCAGTCAATATTATTATTATTATTATTAATATATTATTATTCTACACTTGAGGTTCACCTAGTCAATGTGGCTGTGAACAATAACGGCCTTTCCGAGTGATTTCGTGAACAAGCACAAATACAGACAAAATCATAACGTCCCTTTAACTTTGCAAGCAAATCTATCGGTAATATGGTTCTACATTTCCAGTTTTGCTAACATCTAATGATTTTACTAAATAATATACTTCATCATCATATGTCCATTATTCGATGTGGATGAAGAGAGAGAGAGAGAGAGGGAGAGAATAAGAAAGATTTGATCTCTATGTCTACTTGCATATTCTTATGTAAAATATGTCTTCCATTTTTCATCAGATAATGTGGCAAAAAAGCTGTTATGAATTTAATCATGAGTATTTTAGAATGGTTAATATAACCTAATATATCTTCAGTACATCCAAATAGTTCTTTAACACAGCTTAAAACCGAGTGTAGTCAAATATTTTGAAAGGGTTTCGAAAAGAGCAACCTACCTGATTCGACAAATTATTGATATATTGATTATCGATCCACAAACAAGACTTCTGTTTTCTATTTTTCATAAACGCAAAATTTCATAGGAAATATTATGCCAGTTAAAAAAAAAAAAAAAAAACGATCAACATATGGAGCCATTGCAAGATAAATCGTGAAAATGATAAACAAAAATACCTACACCCTTGAAAGGTTATCTCATATGAGTTTTCTGTACAGCGCATAATGCTATATGAAGCTCTCAGCCGCGGCCCATGAAGCTTTCAGCCACGGCCAGCTGGTGCCCTGTGTTGTTAGCACATGTAGGCGTGCCAGACGCACAAACCTGGCCAACTTTAACCTGATATAACATAAAAACTACTGAGGATAGAGGGCTGCAATTTGGTATGTTTGATAATTTGAGGGTGGATGATCAACGTACCAATCTGCAGCCCTCTAGCCTCTGTAGGTTTTAAGATCTGAGGGCGGACAGAAAATATTCATCTCAATAGCTATCTTTTACAGAAAACTAAAACAAGATCATGTAATCTAAGTAACATGATTTACGAAAACCTATCCAGCAGCTAAATTTAATAGAAATGATAGAAGGTTCAAAATACTTGAGAGATCAGTAACCTTATGTATTTAGAATCCAAAAACGTGAACTGTTGTTTTTTTTTTTTTCTTACCAGAGTCAATTTATCCTTGATAAAAAAAAAAGTGATACCCGTGCTTTTTTTTTATAGCAATAAATACCATTTTGAAGGCCAGCCTGTAACAATAAGAGGAAAAAATATTGTAACTTGTAACCTAACCACCAACTCTCCCTCAAATACTGTTCGTGATTAACTTAACCCTTTTCCCCGAATCTACAGAAAAATGTTTTAGTTGCGATATTACGAAATGTTTGCAAGTCGCATCAGATTTTGTACGAAGGAAAGATGATTTAACGATCGGATTAATTTCCTATTGTCTTTGATTACAGGACCGATGCGATCACCCCTCTCTCTTATGATTCGATTAGCAGGTGATGGATTGAATTTCCCTTTTCACTTTATCTCTCGGATGATTAAATTCATCCCCTTTTGCCTTAATAAAGGCGGACTTGCACCGTTTACCTATTTTTTTTTTATATTTTAATAAATTCGCCGGATTGCCATTCATTCTTCACTATCATTAGCGAAAACTGTCCACCAGATTTTTAAATGAATTAAATATCCTCATTTTATTTCATACAATTCAATTTTTTATATTTTTTCAACACAATGAAAACGACCTGAAATATTTCTTCACAGATATGATTACCTATGAAACAATTCATTACGGCTCATCGCTATACATCTCACTATTTTTCAAATTAATTTTAACTCGCTTCAATTAATTGCCATTAAGAATAGACAAGGATCATTAATGTAGGTTTATCTGGATCTCTTTATCAAATAGAAGGGGAGGCAGGCGCCGATGTGTTCCGTCTTGGTACCCATTGCATAATAATTCAATATTCCTTGCTACATTATCATATTATTATACCATTGTAAGTTCCGTCATGTTGTCATGTCATTCAACTTTCGTTAATCATAAGACTTGCACATGAAATGGAATAATCTTATCGCATTCGGGTACTATTAGAAAGTAATTGTTTTATAATGAAATAATTAGTCCAACTCCATTCACAGAGATGTAACGTGTGCGAATAGTTCTTAAAGTTTTCTGTCATGTATCGTATTTATATAAATCATTTCTAAGCAGCAATGGATATGGCCATCATCGGTTCTCATGCTAATTGACTATATGATTATAACATAGTACGCGATATCCTGTGAGCTAATTAACTTCCTCCCAGCCTCAACAAAATAATTTAAATACAGCAAGTATATAAACCTCCTGAACTTTGGCTTTTTCTATGCGTTCCCTTATGTACATATGCCTGTGCGTTTTGCCTGAGAGAGAGAGAGAGAGAGAGAGAGAGAGAGAGAGAGAGAGAGAGAGAGAGAGAGAGAGAAACCTTTTGAGGATTCTATGAACACGAGTATATCATAATTAGCATATAATTTCGTTCCTACGCAAAAGTTCGTAAACGGATATTTTACCACACGATAGATAAACCCCTTTATAATATGAACTTATGCAATGAGCATGCCTCCATGACATGTACCTTCATACCGTCCTACGATGTGAAGTACATGTATATATATCCACTTAAATCTGTAATTGGAATATTAACACAGAACTCCCTATTATTTAAAATCATTTCTGCATTTCCATCACTCCTTCGCGGACATTAAATTCCCCACATCAAAAGATAAAAACTCTCAAATTATAACTACAAAAAACCTTGAGCCCAAAAGTCTCGAGGGTTTCTGCACGAAATTGCGTCACCGCCTTTGTTTCCCTCTCGGCAAAGGGCCATAAATAGACCTTAATTAAGGTTTCCTCTGCAAGACAGAGAGCAAGAAATGCGTTGAAAACAAGCAGTGCTAAGTTGTGCCTGAGTCATAATGAATGGAATGAAGGTCGGTTTAAAAATAAATTACGCCAGAATAAAGTATGAGTGAAGGAGACTCCAAGACATTTTGGTTAAGCTCACGTCTTTGGGATAATGTTTGAACTGTACATTAGGGTTTAACCGGTACCCCGACATCTTGAAGCATGATATATTCTTAACAAGTTATAGCTAAGGCCTGTCATTTGGGAAGTATTTAGGTGAAGTTGAACTGGGATGTAGAAACGTAAATCATCTTTAGTACCACATGAGACTTCGAATATACTATTAACTATTTTAATCTGATTCCTATCATTATTAATAAGTAAAGAGATGATTTTAGTAGGTTATGTTTGATAGTCTGAATGTCATTTATGATAATTGTGAAAATATGAATCACTGGTGTTTGAAAAGACTTAAGCTCCTTGTATATGAAATAATGGGATGACTATTTATTTAAGATCAGGGTTATCCAGATTCTATCAGTAAGATAGTGAGTTGTTCGTATTATGAATAGGTGTCCCTCTCTTAAGCATGAAAATCACTGCAAATCTTCCGTACAACAAACAAAAAAATTCCTCCAATAAAACATACGTGAATATTTCAATCAGTATTCAGTTGCGTAGCCTCTCTCCTGCTCATCAGTATTAACACTCACTCTGGTGAATATCTGGCATTCACGAAGACAGCCAAAGCATCAGATTCCAGAAGCCGCTAAAGCACAGTATTTGCATATTGTATATTCATCGTTCAAGTGTGGAATGTCGAAGACTATTTGGAATGGCGTTAGGATTTAGAAATCCTCCCGCCTTTATGGAATGACCAATGAAGTCGATAACGGGTCGAAAATTCTAAGAACCAAAACGTAGTTGACTGAAGTTGACTGCAGTTTTATTTCACTGTTCTTGGTTTAGGGGTAAGAAACGAAAAAGACCATGGGCCTTTTGGCCTAGAAACTTGCAAGATTGGAAGACATAGCTGACGTCTGCCGCCTAGGAGTTGATGAAACGAACGCGCGCGCATGTGTGCGTCTGTGTGTGTGTTTATGTGTGTACAAAACAACGGGGACGAAAGAATGTCGAGTCTTATCATCCATACAAATCTTAATTTTATGATGTCACTGACCAAGAAAGTTTTCTCGTATTCCATATCGGTGTTGAAAAAAAAAAAAAAAAAAAAAAAAAAAAACCACCACTGGCATAATTTGAGCGTTAGCCTAACGACCACTTCTTAACAGGCGCTAAATAATAGATAAGACTTTCATTTTACAATTGTAAAAGTTACTGAGTGTTCATATCAGTCATAAACTGAAAAAAATGAATATCAAGGCTTCCGCTCTGCGATAATTTCAAGTGCCTAATGTGGTTTCAGCTTCACTGACTTTATTTCATACTAATGATTTATATATATATATATATATATATATATATATATATATATATATATATATATATATATATATATATATATATATATATATATATATACATACATACATACATCCCATCATATATATATAGATATATATATATATATATATATATATATATATATATATATATATATATATATATATATATCATGAGACGCTCCCTCCTTAAAACAAACTAAGACAGGGGACGCCTTCCGGCTGTCTTCTCTGAGCCCACCCGCTGGAAAAACAATAGCTTATGAAAAGCAGAGAAAAAAAAACGAACAACTAATTTAGAAGATTTAGCCAACAAACTTCATGGACATAAGTCATCATTCTCGACATTCGTGTGCTGAGCCAAAGTTATTTTGAAATACACGATAATAATATATTTTACCAAGAGAAAAAAAAAAAAAACACTTAGAACGAAAACTAAATTGAAGGTCTTTTTTTCGAAATTTGTAAGATGAATTTGCGGCCTTGTTTTGCTTTGTGTTGTCATTTATGTGTTCATTGGATTTTGAATTGAGGACAAGTTCTATATATATAAATAATAATAATAATAAATAATAATAATAATAATAATAGTTCTTTTTATTATTACTATTATTATTATTATTATTATTACAATAAAAGACAAATGCTTCAAATCTTACAGCAAACCGAAAGTGTTTGGTGCTATAATAGATTCACATCTACCGTGCATCTGAAGTCTAGGTCAGTCCCTTACGACGCTGCTGATTGGCTGTTGATAAGCCAATCACAGGCCTGGAAACTCTCAGTCTCTCTCGAGAGTTCACGTAGGCAGGATGTATGTTCCACCTCTCATGAGGGGTATACGTCTTTCAAACGTATCCCTCAGGAGAGGTGAAACATATATCCTGCCTCTGTAAACTCTCGACAGAGACTGGGAGTTTCCAGCCCGGTGATTGGCTTATCAACAGCCAATCATTAGCGTCGTAAGGGACTGGCCTAGACATCAGATTCGCGGGTGATGTGAATCTATTATAGCAGCACTGTCAGAGCAAGGGTACAAGCCAACAAAATACATTTATTATCATTATTATTATTATTATTTATTATTATATATAGAAAACAAATGTAAAAAAATTACAATTATTAATAAGAGCTCTGCAACGTTTTACGAAAGTTTCGGGGCGTCTTAATCCATTTATCGAGGAAGATTAAATATCTTCTAAGATCATATTTCCACGGACGTAGGGAGACTGGAGATTAAGAATCGGCCACAATGAAAGATTAACGCGACTGAAGGAGGACGACACGAGGGTTGGAAAAAACCCTCCACCCCTTTGTCTGATCGGCTTTTGGTTCATTTATTTGATTTCATTGTCTCCTTATATATTCGTCCGATCCCGTATTTGATTCCATTGTCGCAATTTCTCCTTCATATTCTCGTTCCGATCCCGTCGTCGTCTGCGTTTCTTTTGTTGCGTTTCCATTCACGTTTCCTTTGTTTTGATTATATTAATTTTTTTCTTTCGCTCCACGCACTTTCCAGTCGTGTGATTTTTTCCCTCCGCCTTTATTTTTTTTTTCTTCTTCTTTCAATTCCCATCTCGTCTATTTAGTTAAAGTTTTTTTTCACTTTTTTTATTGCTTCTATTTGCTTCTTCTTTCAATTCCCATTTCCGTCTATTTAGTGATTTTTCACTGTTATTTTATTTTCAGTCTTTCGCTCGCGAAGGCGAGCATTAATGTAGAGGGAATTATTATTTATCGGAAGTGAAACATAGATCATCGTGATATATTTATAATTTATATTTTTTTATTCAAGTTAACAGGAAATTCGTGATACGCCAAAGAATCTCATTTTCTAGAGCAGGCAAAAGGCTCATGTGAATAATTTCTTGTTAGAGTATCTCCCTATACTCTTTTCTGAACGCCACTTTCTTTAATGTCCTAGAATTCTTTATCAAAATCTAGTTAGTTTTCACGTCGAACTTCAACAATTATTTTACGCCGAGGTATCACGAATTCACAGTCCCACATTACCCAGAATATTTCATTCACAACACACCAACACAACACACACACACCACACACACGCACCACCAACACTACTTGGCAACAAGGGTTTTCATTACTGATCAAAACTGAGTAGACTTCTTTCATCAGTTTTACCACTTAAGTCTTTTTTTACTTTTTTTGGGGGCAAAGTTTGTCTTTTTTCAGTAGCTAACTATTTGGCATAATTCTTTTCTTTAGTTCGTTTTTATACAGTTCATACAAGAACAACTTGCTTAGTGGCACCGGAGTAATCATATTAATACCATTCAGTTTAGTAAGTTAAATTGTAAACAAATTACTGAATAATAATAATAATAATAATAATAATAATAATAATAATAATAATAATAATAATAATAATAATAATAATAATAATAATAATAATAACCTATTTGCACAACAAAACAATAACAGCTCAGGAACTACGATATCTATTTTTCTGAATTCAACAGGTCCTTACGTAAGATAACAAAATATTGCCTCTAAACACACGTGTGTGTGTGTTGTATATATATATAATATATATATATATATATATATATATATATATATATATATATATATATATATATATATATATATATATCCACGAGGTTTGAAATAAATTTTAACTTATTTGTTATCATTGCATGTAAAATCCAACGCTAAGAAACGAAATAGTTTATACGAGTTCCTACCTGTATCATATAAAAAAGGCTTAATCAGAAATATTTGTTGACATTGGCGTTGGATCAGCAAATAAACACTTGGCAATGCCCATACCATGCTGAGAGAAAAATCTCCTCCTTATAACGTCAGTATTAGTTCGATATCCCTGGAGTGGTAAGCCTTACTTCAAGAACTTTGTAAACAAACAGAAGTAACTCTTCTTCCGTAAAGGGCGGGCCAGTCTCTCATATTTCGTTCCATTCTGCTATAGATTTTTATTAATAACTGCGTATTGTCGCAAGAAAAAATAAAGATAAAATCATCAGTTACTTGAAAAAGAAGAAGCAAACACTCAACTATTATTATGCAGAAGATAAAACCTATGCATACTGAACAAGCCTACAGGGCTCACTGACTTGAAACTCAATCTTTCCCAGAATACGGTGCACTTTTTAAGAAATAATCAATAAATAAATAGATAAAAAACATAACCTAATTAGTGAAATACAAAATACAAGGTAAATTGTTTAAGGATAGAAATGCATTGCATTTTGGCTTGAATCTTTGAGGTTGTAACTGCACAACATATATAAGACTGCCGTCATTATGAGTCCTGGTTAGCAAATTTTATAAGGCAATCTACTTCACTTTCGAGTAAACTAATGCTGAAAGACATAGTTCTCCTCACATTCTATCTATAGGATATACAAAATCAGACTATATTCCATCTTAGCAACAGCTGACATGTCACGATATGTCACTGCACCGTGCCAGAAGTCTTTCGTTCACTTCACTGCTATCAGGGCTGAACATCTTGGCAACTGCAAAGATGCTGATGTGCAAGGTTTAAAGAAGATGCAAATCTATTCTTACAAGGACAAGTTCATGTGACTTTCGCCTTTCTTTTCTTACCCTCTTTACTTGCATTTTTTTCATATATATAAATCAAGTATACATGCTTGTTCACCAAATGGCTTCCCTTCCGTCATTTACTATGAAAATGCAAACAAACTAATACTTACAGCTATTTATGTATGCACACATTCAAAACTAATACATGACTATGTAAACTCTCAAATAATAATGGTAATAATGCATGGATATACAAATGATCTTAATGCAGTCTTCTACTAGTAGAGTGAGATAGGATCTCTTTCCAAATTACTTCTAGTAGTGAGAAGGAAATTCCAAATTACTTCTAGTAGTGAGAAGGAAATTCCAAATTACTTCTAGTAGTGAGAGGGAAATTCCAAATTACTTCTAGTAGCGAGAGGGAAATTCCTCCAAATTTACTTCCAGTACCGAGAGGGAAATTCCAAATTACTTCTAGTAGTGAGAGGGAAATTCCAAATTACTTCTAGTAGCGAGAGGGAAATTCCAAATTACTTCCAGTACCGAGAGGGAAATTCCAAATTACTTCTAGTAGTGAGAGGGAAATTCCAAATAAAAACTTCTAGTAGTGAGAGAGACATCCAAATTACTTCTAGTAGTGAGAGGGGGACATTCCAAATTACTTCTAGTAGCGAGAGGGAAATTCCAAATTACTTCTATTAGCGAGAGGGACATTCCAAATTACTTCTAGTAGCGAGAGGAAAATTCCAAATTACTTCTAGTAGCGAGAGGAAAATTCCAAATTACTTCTAGTAGCGAGAGGGAAATTCCAAATTACTTCTAGTAGCGAGAGGAAAATTTCCAAATTACTTCTAGTAGCGAGAGGGGAAAAATTCCAAAAAATTCTACTTCTTAGTAGTGAGAGGGAAATTCCAAATTACTTCTAGTAGTGAGAGGACATTCCAAATACTTCTAGTAGGGCGAGAGGAAATTCCAAATTTACTTATTCTAGTAGTGAGAGGGACATTCCAAATTACTTCTAGTAGCGAGAGGGAAATTCCAAATTACTTTCTAGTAGTGAAGAGGGACATTCCAAATTACTTCTAGTAGCGAAGAGGGAATTCCAAATTACTTCTAGTAGCGAGAGGATAATTCAAATACTTCTTTAGTAGCAGAGGAAATTCCAATTACTTCTAGTAGCGAGAGGATAATTCCAAATTTACTTCTAGTAGCGAGAGGAAAATTCCAAATTACTTCTTTAGTAGCGAGAGGGAAATTCCAAATTACTTCTAGTAGCGAGAAGGAAATTCCAAATTACTTCTAATAGCGAGAAGGAAAATTCCAAATTATGGAGTAGATGTCAGAAGGAAATTCCAAATTACCTCGAGTGTAAGTGGAGAAGCGAAACTCCAAATTACTTCTAGTAGCAAGAAGGGAACCAATCTCCAAATTACTTCAGGGTTCAGTGAGAAGGAAAAATTCCAAATTACCCGACCAGTAGTGGAGAAGGAAATTCCAAATCTACCTCGAGTAGTGAGAAGGAAACTCCAACATTCACTTCTAGTAGCGATGAGCACGGAAAGAATTCCAAATTACTATCTTCTAGTAGTGAGAAGCGAAATTTCAAATTACTTCGAGTAGGTGAAGAAGGAAATTCCAAATTACTTCGAAGTAGTGATCAAGGGAGGAAACTCCAAATATACTTTTAGTAGCGAGAGGTGAAAGGGAAATTCCAATATTAATTCGAGTAGTGAGAAGGATAGTTCCAAATTTACTCGAGGTAGTGAGAAGGAAATTCTCAAAATTACCTCGAGTAGTGAGAAGAGACAAATTCAAATTACTATCGGTAGTGAGAAGGAAATTCCAACAGTCTAATTTCTGTAGTAATGAGCGGAGGCGTGAGGGAAGAATTCCAAATTACTACGCCCAGTATGTAGAGAAGGAATTCACCAAATTACCTCGGGTACAGTGATGAAGGAAACTCCACAAATTACTTCGAGTGCGAGAGGAAAATTTCAACATTTACTTCGATAGTTGAGAAGGGACATTTCCAAAACTTCTACCTGCGTTCAGTACGGTGGAAGAAGGAAAGTTTACAACTCAAAAAGAGACTCTTCTTTTGTCATCTTGTTTGCAGATGTAAGAAAAAAAAAGGCCTTCCACAGTAAAAAGTTATATACATGACATTAAAAGAACAAGGACTGAAGGAAAATGCTCTGAAACAACTCGCCTAAAGCAACGACGGAGAATATATCCGTTCAGTAAGCAGGGTGAATCTACTTCTGACTTATAATGAGCAATCACCAAGAACTTACTGTCAGGGGTGAGGAGAATGTATTCATTAAACACGGATGAAGAAAGTCAGTGGGAGTTGTTGAAGGCTCACTTTGTACTGTGAAAGGCCTTTTTTTTTTATACATCTACAGACAAGATGACAAAAGAAAGTCTCTTGTTCGTTGTAAACTTTCCTTCTCACTACTTGCAGTAATTTGGAATTTCATTCTCACTACTAGAAGTAATATGCAATTTCATTCTCACTACTAGAAGTAGTTTGGAATTTCATTCTCACTACTAGACGTAGTTTCGATTTCTTCTCACTACTAGAGTAATTTGGAATTTCCTTCTCACTACTAGTACTGGAAGTAATTTGGAATTTCCTTCTCACTATAAAAGTAACTAGAAGTAATTTGGAATTTCCTTCTCACGACTAGAAGTAATTTGGAATTTCCTTCTCGCGACTAGAAGTAATTTGGAATTTCCTTCTCACGACTAGAAGTAATTTGGAATTTCCCTCTCACGAATAGAAGTAATTTGGAATTTCATTCTCACAACTAAAAGTAATTTGAAAGAGATCCTATCTCTCTCTACTAGTAGAAGACTGCATTAAGATCATTTGTATAGCTATGCATTATTACCATTATTATTTTCCAGCCTAGCCTCGTATCTGTGGATACAATTCTCTCATCATTTTACTTCAAGTACTGAGAGGTCAGTCTTTACCCTTTCGCCTTCAGCAGTGGGGAAGAAAGTCTCATAAACTTTCCTTCATCAGAGAAGAGAGATTTTCTATGAAAATGGTGGATGTTCCTACTCCAAGCGGGAGAGATGAAGTTATCAGAAACTTGTAAGTAAACTTGCCCAATTGTCATTAAAGGGAATAACGACTAATACTGAAGGATTTCCTAGGGCAAATACCCTCCTACTGGTTATTGAAAGTCGTTTTTAATGTCTCTAACAATTGTTAACAAGGTTCCTTAACAATTTCCCCACAAGCATCAGCGGATAATCTTTCAAAAGCATCTACAAATTGAGGAAGAATGTCCATTAATGTCCGATCCGAAATTTAAGGCAGAAAACATAAAAAAAAAAACTTTCTCAAGTATTAAAAGAAGAAGAAGAAGAAGTCTCCAATCAAACTCCCCTCCAACTGCACCGGATTTGAAATCCATTAATCACTCGGAACCATACCGAGTACTTATTTCTCTTAATCCCTCTTGGTATATCCTTCGATTCTACTTAGCACCTCCCTGTTGAGACTGGCTTCAAGTGATAGGGTGATGCAGCAAATTCCAGTCTTGCGCTAGAGCTTGGAGCATCGCTTGGCTGGTTATTTTCGTATTCCCCCAGGTTCATGGTAAAATTGTGCGCATGAAAGTCTATGTATGCCTTTATATTATTTATATTAAAATAATATAAAGGGATTTCATAATTGTAAACAATAATGTCTACTGCTAATACTCTATATTATTATTATTATCATTATTATTATTAATACCTATGTAAGGTTAATGCCGAATTTCGGCAAAAACCTAAGACAAAAAAAATATATATATAAATCATAGACACAGGATATTGATGACGACAATTTCGTGAAGAGAGAGAGAGAGAGAGAGAGAGAGAGAGAGAGAGAGGAGAGGAGAGAGAGGGGGGGGGGGGGATTTATGTAGTTGTTTTACTGACCTTCCCACCATACACTGGCCCGACGACGCACTAGGACTGAGATTGTCAGCATCACAGCATCGACACTTAATAATAATAATAATCATAATAATAATAACATATAATAATATAATTAAAAGCCACAGTATGGGTTAAAAATATATTTTTAACACTACTGTAGCTTTTAATTGTAAATATTATAGCCTCGTTATGGAGGTGCCTTAGTTCACAATAATAATGATAATAGTAAAATCGAATTCTCCTCTTTCCCCACCCTTGTACCATACTCCGGGGCCATGACCCGGGCAGTAGCCTAATTGGTCCATACGTTTCCAAGGGGCCCTCTCAATCCACGTGGTCCATCTCTTCTTCCTTTGAATCCTGGGCTAAATCCTCACCTATTTCATGCTTAGGAAGAGAATTACAACGGGTAACTCTCCCAGCGTTTTGTGGGCATGATCGACGCCACGACGGGGGGGGGGGGGGGGGGGGGGGGGGAGGGGGGGGGGGGGGGGGGGGGGGGGGGGGGGGGGGGGGGGGGGGGGGGGAGGGGGGGGGGGGGGGGGGGGGGGGGGGGGGAAAGGTTTTGCCCTGAGGCCAAAAAGCTCCAGCTCTGTCCTTCTGGCGAAGTGGGAGGCCGTCGGTGGGGGAAGGAGGGGGGGGGTGCTCTATTCTAATTTTTTTGCTTGGAAATGCTGGCAAATAGACCGAGCGATTTATTGTGAATATTAAAAGATAAGTATATCTTAAGAAGTTGACCCAGACCACTGACCTGATGAACAGCTCTCCTAGGGCTGAGCCCGAAGGATTAGATTTTTATTTAAGTGACTAGGAACCAATTGGTTACTTAGCAACGTGACCTACATCATTATTGTGGGATCCGAACCACATCGAGAAATGAATTTCTAGCATCAGAAAGAAATTCCTCTGATTCCTCGTTGGCAGAGCGGGGAATCGAACCCGGACCCTTAGATCGGCAGTGGAGCACGTAACCGACTCGTCCAATGAGGAACTACTTATTGTGATTGTCAATGGTGTTATGTGTTACCCAGACGAATGCATGTTTGTGGTTTAATCATTTAAATAAAGACAATGTCTGGACTGCAAATATTGCCACGACTAATAATAATGGCGATTATACTAAGAATAATAACGTCGTCATTAGTATTAGTAGCAGCGTGATCGAATCAGTGATAATAAGATTAAGATTAAAATAATGTAAAAGACGTTAACACCGATGAAATAAGTAATTATCAGGATTGTTAAAGAAAGTGCAAATCCATTAGTACCAGAAAGGGGGACATCTGGCCGAATTAAAAAGACTGCCATCTCGCATATTCCTTTTGACCTCATCAGCGCTCTAAAAAGCAGCATTATGATGAAGAAAGACGCGAAACAACCCCATTCTGGTTTCATGAAAATCGACTTATCAAAATTCAAAATTGAAAATATTTTGGCGAGTATTGTTTCCATATTTCGGAGGTTCCTTTTTGAAATCACGACAACGACCAAATCTCGACCGCAAATACTGGCTCCAGTCTCCAGCAGAAACTCAACCCAATTGCTGTGGAACGACTCCCCTGAACTATACAGTTGCCCAACGTTTCAGGAAACAGACCGGTCCATAATATCCCCAAAGTCTATATATTCAACAGATCAGGCACGCACATATATCGATACTCTGAACCAAAGTAAAGGGTTAGTACTGGACTACTGGTATAGAGGTGGAGGTACGCATGTACACACCCACATACGCACACATAGATAGACACAGAAAACGACACATATCACATCACCGTAATATGGCTATGTGCGGCAAACGTTGGACTTGGTTAACATGGCAAGGGGGTTTGGATATCGATTCTAATTACAAATACTTGAGTTCGACAGTGATTTGTAAGGTCGGAATCTGTATCATCTTATAGCCTCACTTGTTGGCCGAGTCTGTAAAGTCACTGAAGTCCTGATTTCGAATCCACAGGAGGACGAAATTATTATCAACTAAAAACTTCCCTTTCGGTTAACATATATGAAAATATATTAATTCCGAGGTAGAGCGAATTGAATATTAAGGAACATTTGTAGCTTAATGCATATATATATATATATATATATATATATATATATATATATATATATATATATATATATATATATATATATATATATATAAACACACAAGAGAGAGAGAGAGAGAGAGAGAGAGAGAGATATGCTTCAGATATTTTGATAATTTTAAATACAATGCAAGGTTACTCATCATCAAGGCAGACTTATATCTATGGTGCAAAGCATTGCGTTGTATGAAATTAAACTTTAATAATTACGTTTACAGAGGCAAAGGGGCATTTTGTCTCTCATTGACCTTAATTTCATTCTAAGAATTTTGTCACAGTTTGTATAGTCCCCACGACCTATAAATACTTAAGGAGCTTCTACACTTGGAGTTCCAATCGCCAATGCAATATATATATATATATATAATATATATATATATATATATATATATATATATATATATCATATATATATATATATATATTATATAAGATACTATTTATATATATATATAATATAATATAATTCTTTTTCTGGGGGCAGACAAGACCTCTTGGAAGTCCTTAAATGACGTAGAAGTAGTTTACTAGGGAGATAATTGTTTCATTTATCACATAAACACTCAAAAGCTGTCTTTATTTTCTATTGCAAAAGCATTTAAGTTTATACATACTACGCATACATTTATATTCATATAGATGTATATATATACATGTATATGTATATACACGTGCTTTTTCCTTTCTCATATAAGGACTTCGAAGAGGTCCCTATCTCTCCCCCAAGAGAGTCCCAAGTAGAATAGTCAATAATCACAGGTTTCTTCCACTTGCACACAATAGTACTAGAGAGTCTCAGATGTCCCTCGCATGGCCTCTTCTGCCCTATAATGCATACGATGCTACGATCAGTCAACAATAATATACTTTGAATACATATTGCCTAGATATTTTTTTTTTCTTTTTTTTATTTGGATTCGTTTTTTGAATCTAGTTCAATGATATTTTGAACTGTCCATAGCGATTTCCTGTACTTACATTGCGAGTGATACGGTTAAATCAATTTTGCCACAGGAACCTGAGACTTGCCAGGATTTCTATTTTAGCTACAACTAAAATGTTGAATACTTTGCCTCAGGCAATTCTTGAATCTTCTCATTTGTGCTTTCTGCTGACGTCTCCTGAATTCAAGTGGATTGGACTCATTCTTGATTCCCGCATATTTATATGCCTATCACCTTCTTCTATAATTGTCTCTCTCCTCGGGCTAATTTCCCTTTGGAGCCCTCTCGGGTTTAAAGCCTGTTGACTCTGTCTATAAGGGTTTTCACCTGAGGATTTGAAGAAAGAAATCAATATGCCACTTCAAGTTCTGAGTTTACAATTCACATAAATTCTGCTTCAATACCCACCGTACATGGAGGACTATGTCTTCAGATGCATGTCCTTCATTGGATCCTTCATTTCTTATGATTTCCTAGTTCCTTTTCACCTTTGTATTTTTCATTGAACTTCACACGCAATTCCTCCACACAGCTTCCATTGTTTATTATTTGAATCAATACAGCAATATTGCATCATATACAGCAATTAAAATTGCAATCGTAGCACTTGCAATTAAATTCAGTTTTGAGTCAGCCAATTGAATTTCCCAGTCATCTTTACGTTTAATTCTCCATCAACACAACTCCCATTACAATTTGAACTTCCTTTTAAAAATAGAGCTACCCCTCACTACTAATAACTTATTCTCTCAACCTACCAACCCGTCACTGCAGTACTATATCGCTTCATACTTTCATAATATGTGATGAACCACTATGCTGAAATATAACAGATATTGTAATATCTTGGTAACCGAGTCAAGTAAATCACTGTCGCCTGAATTAAAAGCCAACGATATGACTAAGAAGGGTTTCTTATAAAGCCATAGCTTCCAAGAAGATGAAAAGAAGTCTATAGACAGCAGAGAAACTTTAATCTTGGAGGAAAATTTCATATTCTGGCGGCAGTGAGAAAGAAAAAGTGACAACACAAGCACCTACGAGACCTAATCTCCACCTAGACGTGTGCATGTAGGTAGATATATGTCGCAACAGTAATTGTTACATCACGATTGTTGAGAATGAATACTTTGACTTATATCTGCGCTTTACTTATGCACCCATGATGACTAGTGAATGTGAAATGTTCACGGAAAAACGTAGTACGTTACATTAACACATCAAAATGATAATACAAAACAATACGTAACATTAACACATCAAATCGACAACATTTAACATTTAATCTAATCACCTTATATCGATAAATTCCAATCAAGCATGGTAACAAAATAAACGAAAATCATCAAAGCAAATAAAACGAAACCAAACTTATAAACAAAAAAGTGGCGCCATGAAATATTTCAGATATTTAAATTCAAAACATAATATCAAATTTACTATGGCGGAGGGAAAAGATACAAGGATGCCATCTTAGGGTCTCTTGATAACGAAAACTAACTGCATAACAGAAATGGAAATTTATGGACGACCCACTTTCTCTGAATTTAGTTGAAATTACTTAGTGAAATATTATAAATACACGTTCCAAAATTGACTTGTAGTGGATTTGTTAAGCTTAAAGTAAAAGGTACATGTCGCTATCGCTAATACGAAAAGAAATGATGTTGAGCAAGTGACTGTAAGAGATAGAGGTCAACGATCTTACGACAATAGCGTTGGATTTACAACAGAACAAAGGATAAACTGGAGAATGACGCGCAAAACATACTTGACGACAATACTAACCCGAAACTACATAGTCTAACTCCTAAAACAATTTCCTGTTACGTTAAAAGTAAAGTAAATATTAGTTTAACCAGACCCACTGAGCTGATTAACAGCTCTCCTATGGCTGGCCCGAAGGATTAGATATTTGTTTTGCGTGGCTAGGAACCAATGGGTTACCTAGCAACAGGACCTACAGCTTATTGTGGGAATCCGAACCACATTACATCGAGAAATGAATTTCTAATCACCGGAAATAAATTCCTCCGATTTCACGTTGGCAGAGCGCGGGATTGAGCTCGGGACTACCGAATTGGTAGGCGAGCACGTAAACCACTCGTCCAACGAGGAACTGAGGAACTTAAGTGTTACGTTAAAAATACACGTTTTAAGAAATAAGTTTTATGAATATTTACAAAATTCATTTACAGCTTGCAACACTAATACATAGATGAAAATACACGCCTGCTTTTATTATCAATAATTTTTAAATTAACCAAGGAAGAGCAAATAAACACAAACAATTTCGTCCAAGATGGCAGGGACCGTAAAGCCTAATGAGGCCTGACAATACGAATCAAACAATTTTCCGTCTATTAACGCTCCTAATCTTACCACACCCCTCCCTCCTAACTCCAACCTCCACCTCTACTTTTCTAATTTCGCGCCAAGTTCACTAATTCATTTCCTTCTTTCTTGAAACTTTGATGAGTTGATGATTGCGTTTTCCTCGTAGGGTCGGTGGCAGAATGCCTAGTCTTTCCTGGTCTTTCTCACGACGCCGCCAGACTGAAGTGGCTCTGAGTATTTTTAGTAGTCTGTCCAAGAAAGCAATCAGCTGTGGCTATTTGTCTCTCCGTCCGTCCTCAGATCTTAAAACCTACTGAGGCTAGAGGGCTGCAATTGCTATGATAATCATCCACCCTCCAATCATCGAATCTTACTATAATGGGCGTAATGTCTGTCCGTCCGTCTATCATTCAATCACGGCCAAACGGGTGGTCCGACGGGCAGGAAACTTGGTAGGGTTATAATGGGGACCCCTAAGATGGTTTATAATGGGGTTTTATCTTACCTCCCCTCCCCCTCCAAAGGGGCGGGATGAGAAGTGATTCCCTGAAACGGAGCTCGTTCTGCCCGTGAAACGAGGCTCGGTTTAATGTCCGTAGACTTAGTTAATCTATGCATTTTCCCATACAATAATTGTCTTTCTGTATACATGTTTGTTTTCTAGTATGCCAAATTTGCTGCATTCTAGCCTCATTACCTTTGGGTCATGCGTCTGGCACCGCTAGTGGCGCCAGCCGCCGAC
>NC_061107.1:20563309-20602422 GCF_015104395.2 Macrobrachium nipponense | reverse complement strand
GTCGGCGGCTGGCGCCTCTAGCGGTGCCAGATGAGATAAAAGGTAATGCGGCTAGAATGCAGCAATTTGGTATACTAGCAGACATATGTATACAGAAATTATGTATGAAAATTCGTAAAGTAACTAAGTCTACGGGCATAACCAGCCTCGTTTCACGGGCAGAACCAGCTCCGTTTCAGGGAATCACTTCTCATCCCGCCCCCTTTGGAGGGGGAGGGGAGGTAAGATAAAACCCCATTATAAACCATCTTAGGGGTCCCCATTATAACCCTACCAAGTTTCCTGCCCGACGGACCACCCGTTTGGCCGTGATTGAATGACAGACGGACGGACAGACATTACGCCCATTATAGTAAGATTCGATGATTGGAGGGTGGATGATTATCATAGCAATTTGCAGCCCTCTAGCCTCAGTAGGTTTTAAGATCTGAGGACGGACGGAGAGACAAATAGCCACAGCTGATTGCTTTCTTGGACAGACTACTAAAAATACTCAGAGCCACTTCAGTCTGGCGGCGTCGTGAGAAAGACCAGGAAAGACTAGGCATTCTGCCACCGACCCTACGAGGAAAACGCAATCATCAACTCATCAAAGTTTCAAGAAAGAAGGGAAATGAATTAGTGAATTGGGCGCGAAATTAGAAAAGTAGAGGTGGAGGTTGGAGTTAGGAGGGAGGGGTGTGGTAAGATTAGGAGCGTTAATAGACGGAAAATTGTTTGATTCGTATTGTCAGGCCTCATTAGGCTTTACGGTCCCTGCCATCTTGGACGAAATTGTTTGTGTTTATTTGCTCTTCCTTGGTTAATTTTAAAAATTATTGATAATAAAAGCAAGCGTGTATTTTCATCCATGTATTAGTGTTGCAAGCTGTAAATGAATTTTGTAAATATTCATAAAACTTATTTCTTAAAACGTGTATTTTTAACGTCACACTTAAGTTCCTCACTTCCTCGTTGGACGAGTGGTTTACGTGCTCGCCTACCAATTCGGTAGTCCCGAGTTCAATCCCGCGCTCTGCCAACGTGAAATCGGAGGAATTTATTTCCGATGATTAGAAATTCATTTCTCGATGTAATGTGGTTCGGATTCCCACAATAAGCCCCTCTGGTAGTCCCGTTGTTAGGTAAAACCCATTGGTTTTTTTCCTAGCCACGCAAAAGAAATATCTAATCCTTCGGGCCAGCCCTAGGAGAGTTGTTAATCAGCTCAGTGGTCTGGTTTAACTAATATTTACTTAACTTTTAACGTTACAGGAAATTGTTTTAGGAGTTAGACTATGTAGTTTCGAGTTAGTATTGTCGTCAAGTATGTTTTGCTCTTTCATGTTCGTCATGGAAGCTATGGCTTTATAAGTAACCCTTTTTAGTCATATCGTTGGCTTTTAATTCAGGCGACAGTGATTTACTTGACTCGGTTACCAAGACATTACAATATCTATTATATTTCATCGTAGTGGTTCTTTAATATATTATGAAAGTATGAAGTGATATAGTAATGCAGTGACGGGTTGGTAGGTTGAGAGAATAAGTTATTAGTAGTGAGGGGTAGCTCTTACTTTTAAAAGGAAGTTGAAATTGTAATGGGAGTCGTGTTGATAGAGAATTAAACGTAAAGATGACTGGTAAATGCAATTGGCTGACTCAAAACAGAATTTAATTGCAATTGCTACGATGGCAATTTTATTGCTGTATGTGAATGCAGTAAGCACAATGGAAGCTGTGTGGAGGAATTGCGTGTGAAGTTCATTGCAAAATACAAAGGTGAAAAGACTAGAAATGAGCATTCAATGAAGGCATGCATCTGAAGACATAGTCTCCATGTACGGTGGGTACTGAAGCAGAATTTATGTGAATTGTAAACTCAGAACTTGAAGTGGCATATTGATTTCTTTCTTCAAATCCTCAGGTGAAAACCCTTATAGACAGAGTCAACAGGCTTTAAACCCGAGAGGGCTCCAAAGGCAAATTAGCCCGAGGAGAGAGACAATTATAGAAGAAGGTGATAGGCATATAAATATGCGGGAATCAAGAATGAGTCCAATCTACTTGAATTCAGGAGTCGTCAGCAGAAAGCACAAATGTGAAGATTCAAGAATTGCCTGAGGCAAAGTATTCAACATTTCAATTGTAGCTAAAATAGAAATCCTTGCAAGTCTCAGGTTCCTGTGGCAAAATTGATTTAACCGTATCACTCGCAATGTAGGTACAGGAAACGCAGTGGACAATTCAAAATATCATTGAACTAGATTCAAAAAACGTATCCAAATACACAAAAGAAAAAAAATATAAGACGGAAATAAAATGATGAAATAAATCGCTAGTCAATATGTATTCAAAGTATATTATTGTTGACTGATACGTAGCATCGTATGCATTATAGGGCAGAAGAGGCCATGCGAGGGACATCTGAGACTCTCTAGTACTATTGTGTACAAGTGAAAGAAACCTGTGATTATTGACTATTCTACTTGGGACTCTCTTGGGGGAGAGATAGGGACCTCTTTGAAGTCCTTATATGAGAAAGGAAAAAGCTTATGATGCAGGTTATTGTTTCATTTCTCAATTAGCAACTGATGTGTTTTTTTTTTATATTTTATTGCAAAAGCACGTGTATATACATATACATGTATATATATACATCTATATGTATATAAATGTATTCATAGTATGTATAAACTTAAATGCTTTTTGTAATAAAAAATAAAGACAACTTTTGAGTGTTTATGTGATAAATGAAACAATTATCTCCCTAGTAAACTACTTCTTCGTCATTTAAGGACTTCCAAGAGGTCCTGTCTGCCCCCAGAAAAAAAATTATTATATATTCTATATATATATATATGTATATATATATATATATATATATATATATATATATATATATATGTATATATATATATATAATATATATATATATATATATATATATATATATATTATATATTATATTGTATTGGTCGATTGCAACGTCAAGTGTAGAACTCCTTAAGTATTTATAGGTCGTGGGGACTATACAACTGTGACAAAATTCTTAGAATGAAAAAATTAAGGTCAATGAGAGACAAAATGCCCCTTTGCCTCTGTAAACGTAATTATTAAAGTTTTATTTCATACAACGCAATGCTTTGCACCATAGAGATATATCTGCCTTGATGATGAGTAACCTTGCATTGTATTTAAAATGATCAAAAGTATCTGAAGCATAGCTCTCTCTCTCTCTCTCTCTCTCTCTCTCTCTCTCTCTCTCTCTCTCTCTCTCTCTCTCTCTCTGGTGTATTTATGTATATATATATATATATATATAATATATATATATATATATATATATATATATATATATATATATATATATGTATGCATTAAGCTACAAATGTTCTTTAAATAATATCCAATTCGCTCTACCTTCGGAATTCAATATATTTTCATATATGTTAACCGAAGGGGAAAAGTTTTTAGTTGATAATAATTTCGTCTCCTGTGGATTCGAAATCAGGACTTCAGTGACATTACCAACACTGCCAACAAGTGAGGCTATTAGATGATACAGATTCCGACCTTACAAATCACTGTCGAACTCAAGTATTTGTAATTAGAATCGATATCCAAGCTCCCTTGCCATGTTAACCAAGTCGAACGTTTGCCGCACATAGCCATAATTACGGTGATGTGATAAATGCATATATATATATATATATATATATAGATATATATATATATATATATATATATATATATATATATATATATATATAAGTCATATCACATTTCCGTGATTCATATACATATATCGAGCTACAATGTCCTTTAATATCTAATTCGCTCTACCTCGGAATTAATATATTTTTCATATATGCTTAACCGAAGGGGATTTTTTTCTCGTAATAGATTTGCCTGGACCAGGGCGCGGAACCTATGGATCCTTTCAAACCCAGGAACGTCAGTGAAGCGTTACCTACTACCTCTCGCGGTGGTGTAGTAGGTAACGCTTCACTGACGTTCCTGGGTTTGAAAGGATCCATAGGTTCGCGCCCTGGTCCAGGCAAATCTATTATCGAGAAAAAATTCCCCTTCGTTAAGCATATATGAAAATATATTAATTCCGAGGTAGAGCGAATTTAGATATTAAAGGACATTGTAGCTCGATATATATATATATATATATATATATATATCATATATATATATATATATATATATATATATATCATACACACGTGTGTGTGTCGTTTTCTATCTCTATCTTTTGTGTGCGTATGTGGGTGTGTATATGTATACCTCCACCTCTATACCAGTAGTCCAGTACTAACCCTTTACTTTGGGTTCTAGAGTATCGATATATGTGCGTGCCTGATCTGTTGAATATATACTTTGGGGATATTATGGACCGGTCTGTTCCTGAAACTTGGGCAACTGTATAGTTCAGGGGAGTCGTTCTACAGCAATTGGGTTGAGTTTCTGCTGGAGACTGGAGCCAGTATTTCTTTGCGGTCGAGATTTGGTCGTTGTCGTGATTTCAAAAAGGATCCTCCGAAATATGGAAACAATACTCGCCAAATATTTTCAATTTTGAATTTTGATAAGTGAGATTTCATGAAACCAGAATGGGGTTGTTTCGGCGTCTTTCTTCATCATAATGCTGCTTTTTAGAGCGCTGATGAGGTCAAAAGGTAATATGCGAGATGGCAGTCTTTTTAATTCGGCCAGATTTTTACATTATTTTTAATCTTAATCTTATACACTGATTCGATCACGCTGCTACTAATACTAATGACGACGTTATTATTCTTAGTATAATCGCCATTATTATTAGTAGTGGCAGTATTTGCAGTCCAGACTTGTCTTTATTTAAATGATTAACCACAAACATGGATTCGTCTGGGTAAACAACATAACACCATTGACAATCACAATAGTAGTCCTCATTGGACGAGTCTGTTACGTGCTCCACTGCCGATCTAAGGGTCCGGTTCGATTCCCCGCTCTGCCAACGAGGAATCAGAGGAATTTCTTTCTGATGCTAGAAGTTCATTTCTCGATGTGGTTCGGATCCCACAATAAAGATGTAGGTCACGTTGCTAAGTAACCAATTGGTTCCTAGTCACTTAAATAAAAATCTAATCCTTCGGGCTCAGCCCTAGGAGAGCTGTTCATCAGGTCAGTGGTCTGGGTCAACTTCTTAAGATATACTTATCTTTTAATATTCACAATAAATCGCTCGGTCTATTTGCCAGCATTTCCAAGCAAAAAAATTAAAAAAAAATTAGAATAGCACCCCCCCCCCCTCCTTCCCCCACCGACGGCCTCCCACTTCGCCAGAAGGACAGAGCTGGAGCTTTTGGCCTCAGGGCAACCTTCCCCCCCCGTGGCGTCGATCATGCCCACAAACGCTGGGAGAGTTACCCGTTGTAATTCTCTTCCTAAGCATGAAATAGGTGAGGATTTAGCCCCCAGGATTCAAAGGAAGAGATGGACCACGTGGATTGAGAGGGCGCCTTGGAAACGTATGGACCAATTAGGGTACTGCCCGGGTCATGGCCCCGGAGTATGGTACAAGGGTGGGGAAGAGGAGAATTCGATTTTACTATTATCATTATTATTGTGAACTAAGGCACCTCCATAACGAGGCATAAATAATGACAATTAAAAGCCACAGTAGTGTTAAAAATATATTTTTAACACTACTGTGGCTTTTAATTATTATTATTATTATTATTATTATTTGAAGGTAGGAGACCCTCTCTTAAACATGTTTTGTTAAAGATGATGGCAGCATCAGTGGAATTGATTTTATATATGGTCTTTTCAATTCTTCTTATTATTCTCTTCTCATCAGGGCTGATATTTGCTAATAGCTGGCCGATGTTCTATCTTGGTTAAAGAAATGTTTTCTAAAAATACTAATTTATTGTTATGATAACAAAAGTGATTAACAAATCTTAGTAATGGAATTCCAACGTTTCCAACCGTATCATCGGTTCATTTTCAAGGAAAGGTGAGCGTGAACTGATTGGAATGGGGTCGTTCGGCGGTATTTATTGTGTCCCAGGTGCTCCTGTCTGATGGGCGCTGCGTTTTCCTTGGCTGAACAGAGGATTTAAGTCCCTGAGTCAAGCCGTCGGTTGCAGAGGTGGAAGCTCGCACTGCTCTTCGCTGCGGACGCTGGAGACTGGGAGCATAGTATTGGGCAGGGGCACCTGATTGGTCCGTTCGATCGGCTCTATGGTGCCGGCGGGCAGCGCCCTACGTGCCACCTCCGTCGGGAGGAGTGAGTCTCTTGAGTGGTTTGTTTAAGCTGGGGGTCTCTCCTTCCCGATGTGTAGGGCCTCTAAGAGGCGGAGGCGACGGTGGTCTGCTGCCTTATCGTAATACCAATATTAGGAATAATGTCCTTCCGAGTTATCCTGGTATTGTGGACGTTTTTTGCATGATTATGGATGGCGCCTTCCTGAGCGTCAGGATATCCTCTTGGAAAATCGCATCGTTGTCATACCAATGTAGGCGCCCCGGGGCATTCCCGGACAGGGCATTTGTATTGGTAGACAACGTTAGTTTTCTTGAGAGGGTCCTGCATCACAGGGGCTGGGTTGTTTTCATAATCAGGCCACTGGTCTTCTTGCAAGAGCAAGAAGACCAGTGGCCTGATTATGAAAAACAACCCAGCCCCTGTGATGCAGGACCCTCTCAAGAAAACTAACGTTGTCTACCAATACAAATGCCCTGTCCGGGAATGCCCCGGCGCCTACATTGGTATGACAACGATGCGATTTTCCAAGAGGATATCCTGCCACGCTCAGGAAGGCGCCATCCATAATCATGCAAAAAACGTCCACAATACCAGGATAACTCGGAAGGACATTATTCCTAATATTGGTATTATCGATAAGGCAGCAGACCCACCGTCGCCTCCGCCTCTTAGAGGCCCTACACATCGGGAAGGAGAGACCCAGCCTTAACACCACTCAAGAGACTTCACTCCTCCCGACGGTGGCACGTAGGGCGCTGCCCGCCGGCACCATAGAGCCGATCGAACGGACCAATCAGGTGCCCCTGCCCAATACTATGCTCCCAGTCTCCAGCGTCCGCACGCGAAGAGCAGTGCGAGCTTCCACCTCTGCAAGACGGCTTGACTCAGGGACTTAATCCTCTGTTCAGCCAATGAAAACGCAGCGCCCATCAGACAGAGCACCTGGGACACAATAAATACCGCCGAACGACCCCATTCCAATCAGTTCACGCTCACCTTTCCTTGAAAATGAACACCGATGAGTACGGTTGGAAACGTTGGAATTCCATTACTAAGATTTGTTAATCACTTTTGTTATCATAACAATAAATTAGTATTTTTAGAAAACATTTCTTAACCAAGATATGAACATCGGCCAGCTATTAGCAAATATCAGCCCTGATGAGAAGAGAATAATAAGAAGAATTGAAAAGACCATATATAAAATCAATTCCACTGATGCTGCCATCATCTTTAACAAAACATATTATTATTATTATTATTATTATTATTATTATTATATTATTATTATTATTATTATTATCATTATTATTATTGTCGATGCTGTGATTGCTGACAATGCTCAGTCTAGTGCGTCGTCGGGCCAGTGTATGGTGGGAAGGTCAGTAAAACAACTACATAAATCTCTCTCTCTCTCTCTCTCTCTCTCTCTCTCTCTCACTCTCTCTCTCCTTCTCTCTCTCTCTCTTCACGAAAATGCCGTCATCAATATCCTGTGTCTATGATTTATAGTTTTTTTTTTTCTTAGGTTTTTGCCGAAATTCGGCATTAACCTTACATAGGTATTAATAATAATAATGATAATAATAATAATATAGAGTATTAGCAGTAGACATTATTGTTTACAATTATGAAATCCTTTTATATTATTTTAATATAAATAAGTATACATACTTACAGACATACATAGACTTTCTCATGCGCACACAATTTTACCATGAAACCTGGGGGAATAAACGAAAAACGAACCAGCCAAAGCCGATGCTCCAAGCTCTAGCGCAAGACTGGAATTTGCTGCATCACCCTATCACTTGAAGCCAGTCTCAACAGGGAGGTGCTAAGTAGAATCGAAGGATATACAAAAGAGCGATTAAGAGAAATAAGTACTCGGTATGTTTCCGAGTGATTAATGGATTTCAAATCCGGTGCAGTTGGGGAGGGGAGGGGGTTAGGGGGTTGATTGAGACTTCTTTCTTCTTCTTCTTTTAATACTTGAGAAAGTTTTTTTTTTTTTATGTTTTCTGCCTTAAATTTCGGATCGGACATTAATGGACATTCTTCCTCAATTTGTAGATGCTTTTGAAAGATTATCCGCTGATGCTTGTGGGGGAAATTGTTAAGGAACCTTGTTAACAATTGTTAGAGACATTAAAAACGACTTTCAATAACCAGTAGGAGGGTATTTGCCCTAGGAAATCCTTCAGTATTAGTCGTTATTCCCTTTAATGACAATTGGGCAAGTTTACTTACAAGTTTCTGATAACTTCATCTCTCCCGCTTGGAGGTTCAAGTTTAGGAACATCCACCATTTTCATGGAAAATCTCTTATCTCTGATGAAGGAAAGTTTATGAGACTTTCTTCCCCACTGCTGAAGGCGAAAGGGTAAAGACTGACCTCTCAGTACTTGAAGTAAAATGATGAGAGAATTGTATCCACAGATACGAGGCTAGGCTGGAAAATAATAATGGTAATAATGCATAGCTATACAAATGATCTTAATGCAGTCTTCTACTAGTAGAGAGAGATAGGATCTCTTTCAAATTACTTTTAGTTGTGAGAATGAAATTCCAAATTACTTCTATTCGTGAGAGGGAAATTCCAAATTACTTCTATCGTGAGAAGGAAATTCCAAATTACTTCTAGTCGCGAGAAGGAAATTCCAAATTACTTCTAGTCGTGAGAAGGAAATTCCAAATTACTTCTAGTTACTTTTATAGTGAGAAGGAAATTCCAAATTACTTCCAGTACTAGTAGTGAGAAGGAAATTCCAAATTACTTCTAATAGTGAGAAGGAAATCGAAACTACGTCTAGTAGTGAGAATGAAATTCCAAACTACTTCTAGTAGTGAGAATGAAATTGCATATTACTTCTAGTAGTGAGAATGAAATTCCAAATTACTTCAAGTAGTGAGAAGGAAAGTTTACAACGAACAAGAGACTTTCTTTTGTCATCTTGTCTGTAGATGTATAAAAAAAAAGGCCTTTCACAGTACAAAGTGAGGCCTTCAACAACTCCCACTGACTTTCTTCATCCGTGTTTAATGAATACATTCTCCCTCACCCCTGACAGTAAGTTTCTTGGTGATTTGCTCATTATAAGTCAGAAGTAGATTCACCCTGCTTACTGAACGGATATATTCTCCGTCGTTGCTTTAGGCGAGTTGTTTCAGAGCATTTTCCTTCAGTCCTTGTTCTTTTAATGTCATGTATATAACTTTTTACTGTGGAAGGCCTTTTTTTTCTTACATCTGCAAGCAAGATGACAAAAGAAAGTCTCTTTTTGGTTGTAAACTTTCCTTCTCACTACTAGAAGTAATTTGGAATGTCCCTCTCACTACTCGAAGTAATTTGGAATTTCCTTCTCACTACTCGAAGTAATTTGGAATTTCCCCCTCATTACTAGAAGTAACTTGGAATTTCCTTCTCACTACTCGAAGTAATTTGGAATTTCCTTCTCACTACTCGAGGTAATTTGGAATTTCCTTCTCACTACTCGAGGTAATTTGGAATTTCCTTCTCACTACTCGAGGTAATTTGGAATTTCCTTCTCACTACTCGAAGTAATTTGGAATTTCCCTCTCGCTATTAGAAGTAATTTGGAGTTTCCTTCTCACTACTCGAAGTAATTTGGAATTTCCTTCTCACTACTCGAAGTAATTTGAAATTTCCTTCTCACTACTCGAAGTAATTTGGAATTTCCCTCTCGCTACTAGAAGTAATTTGGAGTTTCCTTCTCACTACTCGAGGTAATTTGGAATTTCCTTCTCACTACTCGAGGTAATTTGGAATTTCCTTCTCACTACTTGAAGTAATTTGGAATTTCCTTCTCACTACTCGAGGTAATTTGGAATTTCCTTCTCACTACTCGAGGTAATTTGGAATTTCCTTCTCACTACCTGAAGTAATTTGGAATTTCCCTCTTGCTACTAGAAGTAATTTGGAGTTTCCTTCTCACTACTCGAGGTAATTTGGAATTTCCTTCTCACTACTCGAGGTAATTTGGAATTTCCTTCTCACTACTCGAAGTAATTTGGAATTTCCCTCTCGCTACTCGAAGTAATTTGGAGTTTCCTTCTCACTACTCGAAGTAATTTGGAATTTCCTTCTCACTACTCGAAGTAATTTGAAATTTCCTTCTCACTACTCGAAGTAATTTGGAATTTCCCTCTCGCTACTAGAAGTAATTTGGAGTTTCCTTCTCACTACTCGAGGTAATTTGGAATTTCCTTCTCACTACTCGAAGTAATTTGGAATTTCCTTCTCACTACTTGAAGTAATTTGGAATTTCCTTCTCACTACTCGAGGTAATTTGGAATTTCCTTCTCACTACTCGAGGTAATTTGGAATTTCCTTCTCACTACTTGAAGTAATTTGGAATTTCCCTCTCGCTACTAGAAGTATTTGGAGTTTCCTTCTCACTACTCGAGTATTTGGAAATTTTCCTTCTCACTACTCGAAGTAATTTGGAATTTCCTTCTCACTACTCGAAGTAATTGGAATTTCCTTTCACACTAGAAGTAATTTGGAATTTCCTTCTCACTACTCGAGGTATTTGGAAGTTTCCTTTCTCACTACTAGAAGTAATTTGGAATTTCCTTCTCACTACTCGAGGTTATTTGGAGTTTCCTTCTCACTACTAGAAGTAATTTGGAATTTCCCTTTCGCTACCCGAAGTAATTTGGAGTTTCCTTCTCACTACTCGAAGTAATTTGGATTTCAATTTCAGAAGTTAACTTTGGAATTTCCTCTCACTATAGAAGTAATTTGGAAGTTTCCTTCTCACTACTGAGTAAATTTGGAATTCTCGCTAATTTCGAAGGTTTATTTGTTTCCTTCTCACTACTAGAAGTAATTTGGAATTTCCTCTCACTATCGAGGAATTTTGGAATTTCCTCTCATACTAAAGGACAGTAATTGGAATTTCCTTCTCGCTACTAGAAGTAATTTGGAAAGAGATCCTATCTCTCACTACTAGTAGAAGACTGCATTAAGATCATTTGTATATCCATGCATTATTACCATTATTATTTGAGAGTTTACATAGTCATGTATTAGTTATGAATGTGTGCATACATAAATAGCTGTAAGTATTAGTTTGTTTGCATTTTCATAGTAAATGACGGAAGGGAAGCCATTTGGTAAACAAGCATGTATACTTGATTTATATATATGAAAATAATGCAAGTAAAGAGGGTAAGAAAAGAAAGGCGAAAGTCACATGAACTTGTCCTTGTAAGAATAGATTTGCATCTTCTTTAAACCTTGCACATCAGCATCTTTGCAGTTGCCAAGATGTTCACGGGGTCCCTGAATAGCAGTGAAGTGAACGAAAGACTTCTGGCACGGTGCAGTGACATATCGTGACATGTCAGCTGTTGCTAAGATGGAATAGAGTCTGATTTTGTATATCCTATAGATAGAATGTGAGGAGAACTATGTCTTTCAGCATTCGTTTACTCGAAAGTGAAGCAGATTACCTTATAAAATTTGCTAACCAGGACTCAGAATGCCGGCAGTCTTATATATGTTGTGCAGTTACAACCTCAAAGATTCAAACGAAAATACAATGCATTTCTATCCTTAAACAATTTACCTTGTATTTTTTATTTTACTAATTACGTAATATTTTTATCTATTTATTTATTGATTATTTCTTTCAAAAAGTGCACCGTATTCTGGGAAAGATTGAGTTTCAAGTCAGTGACCCCTGTAGGCTTGTTCAGTATGCATAAGTTTTATCGTCTGCATAATAATAGTTGAGTGTTTGCTTTTTTTTTAAGTAACTGATGATTTTTTCTTTATTTTTTCTTGCGACAATACGCAGTTATTAATAAAAATCTATAGCAGAATGGAACGAATTACGAGAGACTGGCCCGCCCTTTACGGAAGAAGAGTTACTTCTGTGTGTTTACAAAGTTCTTGAAGTAAGGCTTACCACTCCAGGGATATCGAACTAATACTGACGTTATAAGGAGGAGATTTTTCTCTCAGCATGGTATGAGCATTGCCAAGTGTTTATTTGCTGATCCAACGCCAATGTCAACAAATATTTCTGATTAAGCCTTTTTTTATGATACAGGTAGGAACCCGTAGAGATAGGTTTTTCAGAGGGCTTATAAATACATTAAAGTTATTTTAAAACCTTGTGGATATATATATATATATACACGTGTGTGTGTATGCGTGTTAGAGGCAATAATTTTGTTATCTTACGTAAGGACCTGTTGGATTCAGAAAAATAGATATCGTAGTTCCTGAGCTGTTATTGTTTTGTTGTGCAAATAGGTTTATTATTATTATTATTATTTTATTATTATTATTATTATTATTATTATTATTATTATTATTATTATTATTATTATTATTATTATTATTATTATTATTATTATTTTTATTATTATTATTATTTAGTAATTTGGTTACAATTTAACTTACTAAACTGAATGGTATTAATATGATTACTCCGGTGCCACTAAGCAAGTTGTTCTTGTATGAACTGTATAAAACGAACTAAAGAAAAGAATGATGCCAAATAGTTAACTACTGAAAAAAGACAAACTTTGGCCCCCATAAAAATAAAAATAAAAAACTTTAGTGGTAAAACTAATGAAAAAGTCTACTCAGTTTTCATCAGTAATGAAAACCCTTGTTGCCAAGTAGTGTGTGTGTGTGTGTGTGTGTGTGTGTGTGTGTGTGTGTGAATATTCTGGGTAATGTGGGACTGTGAATTCGTGATACCTCGGCGTAAAATAATTTTTGAAGTTCGACGTGAAAACTAACTAGATTTTGATAAAGAATTCTAGGACATTAAAGAAAGTTGCGTTCAGAAAAGAGTTTAGGGAGATACTCTATTCACATGATCCTTTTGCCTGCTCTAGAAAATGAGATTCTTTGGCGTATCACGAATTTCCTGTTAACTTTAATAAAAAAAATATAAATGTATCACGATGATCTATGTTTCACTTCAGATAAATAATAATTCCCTCTACATTAATGCTCGCCTTCGCGAGCGAAAGACTGAAAATAAAATAACAGTGAAAAATCACTAAATAGACGGAAATGGGAATTGAAAGAAAGAAGCAAAAAGAAGCAATAAAAAAAGTGAAAAATGACTAAATAGACGGAGATGGGAATTGAAAGAAAGAAGAAAAATAAAGACGCAGGGAAAAAATCACGCGACTGGAAAGTGCGTGGAGCGAAAGAAAAAAATGAATATAATCAAAACAAAGGAAACGTGAATGGAAACGCAACAAAAGAAACGCAGACGACGACGGGATCGGAACGAGAATATGAAGGAGAAATTGCGACAATGGAATCAAATACGGGATCGGAACGAATATATGAAGGAGACAATGAAATCAAATAAATGAACCAAAAGCCGATCAGACAAAGGGGTGGAGGGTTTTTTCCAACCCTCGTGTCCTCCTCCTTCGGTCGCGTTAATCTTTCATTGTGGCCAATTCTTAATCTCCAGTCTCCCTACGTCCGTGGAAATATGATCTTAGAAGATATTTAATCTTCCTCGATAAATGGATTAAGACGCCTCCGAGACTTTCGTAAAACGTTGCAGAGCTCTTATTAATAATTGTCATTTTTTTACATTTGTTTTATATATAATAATAATAATAATAATAATAATAATAATAATAATAATATAATAATAATCAATAATGTATTTTGTTGGCTTGTACCCTTGCTCTGACAGTACTGCTATAATAGATTCACATCACCCGCGAATCTGATGTCTAGGCCAGTCCACTACGACGCTAATGATTGGCTGTTGATAAGCCAATCACAGGGCTGGAAACTCTCAGTCTCTGTCAGGAGTTTACAGAGGCAGGATATATGTTCCACCTCTCCTGAGGGATACTTTTGAAAGACGTATACCTCTCATGAGAGGTGGAACATACATCCTGCCTACGTGAACTCTCGAGAGAGACTGAGAGTTGCCAGGCCTATGATGGGCTTATCAACAGCCAATCAGTCGCGTCGTAAGGGACTGACCTAGACTTCAGATGCACGGTAGATGTGAATCTATTATAGCACCAAACACTTTCGGTTTGCTGTAAGATTTGAAGCATTTGTATTTTATTGTAATAATAATAATAGTAATAATAAAATAACTATTATTAATTATTATTATTATTATTATTATTATTTTTTATATTTTTATTATTATTATTATTATTATTTTTTTTTTTTTTTTTTTTTTTTTTTTTTTTTTTTTTTTTTTTTTTTTTTTTTTTTTTTTTTTTTTTTTTTTTTTTTTTTTTTTTTTGGCTCTATCACAGTCCTCCAATTCGACTGGGTGGTATTTATAGTGTAAGGGTTCCGGTTGCATCCTGCCTCCTTAGGAGTCCATCACTTTTCTTACTATGTGCCGCCGTTTCTAGGATCACACTCTTCTGCATGAGTCCCGGAGCTACTTCAGCCTCTAGTTTTTCCAGATTCCTTTTCAGGGATCTTGGGATCGTGCCTAGTGCTCCTATGATTATGGGTACGATTTCCACTGGCACTATCCCATATCCTTCTTATTTCTATTTTCAGATCTTGATACTTATCCATTTTTTCCCTCTCTTTCTCTTCAACTCTGGTGTCCCATGGTATTGCGACATCAATGAGTGATACTTTCTTCTTGACTTTGTCAATCAACGTCACGTCTGGTCTGTTTGCACGTATCACCCTATCCGTTCTGATACCATAGTCCGAGAGGATCTTTGCCTGATCGTTTTCTATCACTCCCTCAGGTTGGTGCTCGTACCACTTATTACTGCAAGGTAGCTGATGTTTCTTGCACAGGCTCCAGTGGAGGGCTTTTGCCACTGAATCATGCTCTTTTTGTACTGGTTCTGTGCAAGTGCCGGGCATTCACTTGCTATGTGGTTTATGGTTTCATTTTTCGTATTGCACTTCCTACATATGGGAGAGATGTTATTTTTCCGTCTATCATACTTTGAACATAATCTGGTTCTTAGGGCCTGATCTTGTGCCGCTGTTATCATTCCTTCAGTTTCCTTCTTTAGCTCTCCCCTCTGTAGCCATTGCCAATTGTCATCGCTGGCTAGTTCTTTAGTCTGTCTCATGTATTGTCCGTGCATTGGTTTGTTGTGCCAGTCCTCTGTTCTTTCTGTCTTTCTCCTTGTCTCTGTTTAATATTTCTGGGTCTTCGTCTACTTTTATTAGTCCTTCTTCCCATGCACTCTTTAGCCACTCGTCTTCACTGGTTTTCAGATATTGCCCCAGTGCTCTGTTTTCGATGTTGACGCAGTCCTCTATACTTAGTAGTCCTCTCCCTCCTTCCTTTCGTGTTATGTATAGTCTGTCCGTATTTGCTCTTGGGTGTAGTGCTTTGTGTATTGTCATTTGTTTCCTGGTTTTCTGATCTATGCTGCGGAGTTCTGCCTTCGTCCATTCCACTATTCCTGCGCTGTATCTGATTACTGGCACTGCCCATGTGTTTATGGCTTTTATCATATTTCCGGCGTTGAGTTTTGACTTGAGTATCGCCTTGAGTCTCTGCATATATTCTTTCCTGATCGTGTCCTTCATCTCTTGGTGTTTTATATCTACTCCTTCCATTATTCCCAGGTATTTGTATCCTGTCTCATCTATGTGTTTGATGTTGCTCCCATCTGGTAGCTTTATCCCTTCAGTTCTCGTTACTTTGCCTTTTTGTATGTTGACTAAGGCGCATTTTTCTATTCCAAACTCCATCCTGATGTCTCCAGATACAATCCTTACAGTCTGGATTAGGGTATCTATTTCCTTGATGCTCTTACCATACAGCTTGATGTCGTCCATGAACATAGATGGTTGATTTTGTTGCCTCTTTTCTTGAGTTGGTACCCGGCATCCATCTTCTGTAGTATACTTTTGTCACGGGAATCATGGCTACTACGAAGAGTAGTGGGGACAGTGAGTCGCCCTGGAAGATCCCTCTCCTGATATTAACCTCTGCTAGTCTTTTTCCAGAGCTTGTAAGTATGTATTCCAGTTGCGCATTGTATTTTTGAGGAAGCTGATGGTATTTTCCTCTGCCCCATATATTTTCAGGCATTCTATTAGCCAGTGTGTGGTATCATGTCGAAGGCTTTCTTATAGTCTATCCATGCCATGCTTAGGTTGGTTTTCCTTCTCCTACTGTTCTTCATTACCATTTTGTCTATCAGGAGCTGGTCTTTTGTGCCCCTACACTTCCTTCTGCAAGCCTTTTCTGTTGGTGGGGGATGGTGTTTGTCTCCTCTAGGTAGTTGTATAGCCTTTCACTGATGATACCTGTTAGTAACTTCCACATTCTTGGTAGGCAAGTGATAGGCCTGTAGTTACTGGCTATATTTCCCTTACTCTTTGTCTTTTTGTACTAGATAAGGATGTTCTTCCTGTGGTCATCCATTTGGGTGCTTGGTGATTTGAGATACAATGCTGGAGTTGTTCTGCTATTCGTGGGTGTAGGGCCTTGAGTTTTTGAGCCAGTATCCATGGACTTCATCGGGACCTGGGGCTTTCCAGTTTGGCGCATTTTTCTTTAGTTGGTGTCTGACTGTGTCTGTCGTGATGTCTGTGAATCTTTGTTTTATTCTCCCTGTTTCTTCTTCCTTGACTTCCTGGAGCCATGTTGCATGTTTGTTGTGTGATACCGATTGCTCCATATGTTTCCATATTATTATTATTATTATTATTATTATTATTATTATTATTATTATTTAGGAACTTTTTCTCAATTAAAAATCCAATGAACACATAAAGGACACACAAAACAAAACAAGGCAGCAAATTCATCTTACAAATTTCGAAAATAAGACCTTTAATTTAGTTTTCGTTCTCAGTTTTTTTCTCTTGGTAAAATATATTTATTATCGTTATTTCAAAATAACTTTGGCTCAGCACACGAATGTTGAGAATGATGACTTATGTCCATGAAGTTTTTTGGCTAAATCTTCTAAATTAGTTGTTCGTTTTTTTTTTCTCTCTGCTTTTCATAAGCTATTGTTTTTCCAGCCGGGTGGGCTCAGAGAAGACAGCCGGAAGGCGTCCCCTGTCTTAGTTTGTTTTAAGGAGGTAGCGTCTCATGATATATATAATATATATATATATACTATATATATATATATATATATATATATATCTATATATATATATATATATATATATATATATATATTATATATATCTAAATCAGTAGTATGAAATAAAGTCAGTGAAGTATAAACCACATTAGGTACTTGAAATTATCGCAGGCCGGAAGCCGTGATATTATTTTTTTCAGTTTGTGACTGATATGAACACTCAGTAACTTTTACAATTGTAAAATGAAAGTCTTATCTATTGTTTAGCGCCTGTTAAGAAGTGGTCGTTAGGCTAACGCTCAAATTATGCCATATGGTGTGTGTTTTTGTTTTTTTTCACACCGATATGAAATACGAGAAAAACTTTCTTGGTCTGTGACATCATAAAATTAAGATTGGCATGGATGATAAGACTCGAGATTCTGTCGAGCCCGTTGTTTTGTACACACAAACACACACACATGCGCGCGCGTTCACACACACACACACACACGCGCGCGCGCGCGCGCGTTCGTTTCATCAACTCCTAGGCGGCAGACGTCAGCTATGTCTTCCAATCTTGTAAGTTTCATGGCCAAAGGCCCATGGTCTTTTTCGTTTCTTACCCCAAAACCAAGAACAGTGAAATAAAACTGCAGTTAACTTCAGTCAACTACGTTTTGGTTCTTAGAATTTTCGACCCGTTATCGACTTCATTGGTCATTCCATAAAGGCGGGAGGATTTCTAAATCCTAACGCCATTCCAAATAGTCTTCGACATTCCACACTTGAACGATGAATATACAATATGCAAATACTGTGCTTTAGCGGCTTCTGGAATCTGATGCTTTGGCTGTCTTCGTGAATGCCAGATATTCACCAGAGTGAGTGTTAATACGGATGAGCAGGAGAGAGGCTACGCAACTGAATACTGATTGAAATATTCACGTATGTTTTATTGGAGGAATTTTTTTGTTTGTTGTACGGAAGATTTGCAGTGATTTTCATGCTTAAGAGAGGGACACCTATTCATAATACGAACAACTCACTATCTTACTGATAGAATCTGGATAACCCTGATCTTAAATAAATAGTCATCCCATTATTTCATATACAAGGAGCTTAAGTCTTTTCAAACACCAGTGATTCATATTTTCACAATTATCATAAATGACATTCAGACTATCAAACATAACCTACTAAAATCATCTCTTTACTTATTAATAATGATAGGAATCAGATTAAAATAGTTAATAGTACATTCGAAGTCTCATGTGGTATTAAAGATGATTTACATTTCTACATCCCAGTTCAACTTCACCTAAATACTTCCCCAATTTACAGGCCTCAGCCAGAACTTGTTAAGAATATATTCTTCAAGATGTCGGGGTACCGGTTAAACCCTAATGTACAGTTCAAACATTATCCCAAAGACGTGAGCTTAACCAAAATGTCGTGGAAGTCTCCTTCACTCATACTTTATTCTGGCGTAATTTATTTTTAAACCGACCTTCATTCCATTAATTATGACTCAGGCACAACTTAGCACTGCTTGTTTTCAACGCATTTCTTGCTCTCTGTCTTGCAGAGGAAACCTTAATTAAGGTCTATTTATGGCCCTTTGCCGAGAGGGAAACAAAGGCGGTGACGCAATTTCGTGCAGAAACCCGCGAGACTTTTGGGCTCAAGGTTTTTTGTAGTTATAATTTGAGAGTTATTATCTTTTGATGTGGGGAATTTAGTGTCTGGGAAGGAGTGATGGAAATGCAGAAATGACTTTAAATAATTGGGAGTTCTGTGATAATATTCCAATTACAGATTTAAGTGGATATATATACATGTACTTCACATCATAGGACGGTATGAAGGTACATGTCATGGAGGCATGCTCGTTGCATAAGTTCATATTATAAAGGGTTTATCTATCGTGTGGTAAAATATCCGTTTACCACCTTTTGCGTTAGAGCGAAATGATATTCTAATTAAGATATACTCGTGTTCATAGAATCCTCAAAAGGGAGAACATGGAGTCTGGTTTTTACCAATTCTACCTTGGAGGAAATCATTCTCTCTCTCTCTCTCTCTCTCTCTCTCTCTCTCTCTCCTCTCTCTCTCATCTCATCTCAAAGAAGCTTTCCCAGGCAAAACGCACAGCGTATGTACATAAGGGAACGCATATAAAAAGCCAAAGTTCAGGAGGTTTATATACTTGCTGTATTTAAATTATTATGTTGAGGATGGGAGGAAGTTAATTATCTCACAGGATATCGTGTATTATATTATAATCATATAGTCAATTAGCATGAGAACCGATGATGGCCATATCCATTGCTGCTTAGAAATGATTTATATAAATACGATACATGACAGGAAACGTAAAGAACTATTCGCATACGTTACATCTCTGTGAATGGAGTTGGACTAATTATTTCATTATAAAACAATTACTTTCTAATAGTACCCGAATGCGATAAGATTATTCCATTTCATGTGCAAGTCTTATGATTAACGAAAGTTGAGTTACATGACAACATGACGGAACTTACAATGGTATAATAATATGATAATGTAGCAAGGAATATTGAATTATTATGCAATGGGTACCAAGACGGAACACATCGGCGCCTGCCTCCCCTTCTATTTGATAAAGAGATCCAGATAAACCTACATTAATGATCCTTGTCTATTCTTAATGGCAATTAATTGAAGCGAGTTAAAATTAAGTTGAAAAATAGTGAGATGAATAGCGATGAGCCTTAATGAATTATATCATAGGTAATCATATATGTGAAGAAATATTTCAAGTCGTTTTCATTGTGTTGGAAAAAAAAAATTGAATTGTATGAAGTAAAATGAGGATATTTAATTCATTTAAAAATCTGACGGACAGTTTTCGCTAATGAAGGTTATTAAAGAATGAATGGCAATCCGGCGAATTTATTAAAATATAAAAAAATAGGTAAACGGTGCAAGTCCGCCATTATTAAGGCAAAAGGGGATGAATTTAATCATCCGAGAGATAAAGTGAAAAGGGAAATTCAATCCATCACCTGCTAATCGAATCATAAGAGAGAGGGGTGATCGCATCGGTCCTGTAATCAAAGACAATAGGAAATTAATCCGATCGTTCAATCATCTTTCCTTCGTACAAAATCTGATGCGACTTGCAAACATTTCGTAATATCGCAACTAAAACATTTTTCTGTAGATTCGGGGAAAAGGGTTAAGTTAATCACGAACAGTATTTGAGGGAGGGTTGGTGGTTATGTTACAATATTTTTTCCTCTTATTGTTACAGGCTGGGCTTAATAATGGTATTTATTGCTATAAAAACAGCACGGGTATTACTTTTATTATCAAGGAATAATTGGCTCTGGTAAAAAAAAACAACAGTTAACGTTTCTGGATTCTAAATACATAAGGTTACTGATCTCTCAAGTATTTTGAACCTTCTATCATTTCTATTAAATTCAGCTGCTGGATAGGTTTTCGTAAATCATGTTACTTAGATTACATGATCTTGTTTTAGTTTTCTGTAAAAGATAGCTATTGAGATGAATATTTTCTGTCCGCCCTCAGATCTTAAAATATACAGAGGCTAGAGGGCTGCAGATTGGTACGTTGACCATACACCATCCAATCATCAAATGTACCAAATTGCAGCCCTCTGTCCTCAGTAGTTTTTTATGTTATATCAGGTTAAGGTTGGCCAGGTTTGTGCGTCTGGCACGCCTACAGGTGGTAATAGCACAGGGCACCAGCTGGCCGTGGCTGAAAGCTTCATGGGCCACGGCTAAGAGCTTCATATAGCATTATGCGCTGTACTGAATACTCATATGAGATAACCTTTCAAGGGTGTAGGTATTTTTGTTTATCATTTTCACGATTTATCTTGCAATGGCTCCATATGTTGATCCGTTTTTTTTTTTTTTTTTGCACAATATTTTCTTATGAAATTTTGCGTTTATGAAAAATAGAAAACAGAAGTCTTGTTTGTGGATCGATAATCAATATATCAATAATTTGTCGAATCAGGTAGGTTGCTCGTTTCGAAAACCCTTTCAAAATATTTGACTACACTCGGTTTTAAGCTGTGTTAAAGAACTATTTGGATGGATGTCTGAAGATATATTAGGTTATATTAACCATTCTAAAATAATCATGATTAAATTCATAACAGCTTTTTTGCCACATTAACTGATGAAAAATGGAAGACATTTTTTACATAAGAATATGCAAGTAGACATAGAGATCAAATCTTTATTCTCTCGTCTCTGGCTCCCCCTCTCACTCTCTCTCTCCTCCCAATCCTCTCTCTCTCTCTCTCTCTACCTCCTCTCTCATCTCTCTCTCTACTCTCTCATCAATCGCCATAATGGTACATATGATGATGAAGTATATTATTTAGTAAAATCATTAGCTGTTAGCAAAACTGGAAATGTTGAACCATTTTACCGATAGATTTGCTTGCAAAGTTAAAGGGACGTTATGATTTTGTCTGACTCTGTATCTGTGCTTGTTCACGAAATCACTCGGAAAGGCGTGATTTTTCACAACCACATTGATTAGGTGAACCTCAAGTGTAGATAATAATATAATAATATAATAATAATAATAATAATTAATATATGACTGCTGCTTCAGTACTATTAATCTTGTAGAGAGTCTTCTCTTTCTTTCTGATGACGGCTTTCTCGTTGTTGCTTAGACTGGCGAGCAACGCACCAAAGGGCATGGTAAAATTCGGTTGAGTCATTTGGATTATTATTGCTTATACAATTCTCTCTCTCTCTCTCTCTCTCTCTCTCTCTCTCTCTCCAACGCGACGTTTCTTCCTGATCCACAGGACATTATCAAGCGATGACTGCTGAGGGACTGAATTCCAGTGGTTGTTTTGTTGCTTTTGATTAAGCTGACCTTGTGTCAGCACGGGCTTCTTGGCTCACAAGCACACCCCGTAACTTTCCAGTGGGTCGAGTCCTTCTTATTATTTATCGTGATGTTTGCGGGCTCTCCGAGGTACGGTCCAGAGCAACCTCCCTCCGGCAGGTCGGGTTTGGTTTCATTGGTTTCCTGGGAAGGTGACTCATACGGCGGGCGTGTTTACGAGTCTTGCAGACCTTCTCAGGGGGGGGGGGGGGTGGGGGGGGGGGGGTATCATCGGATCATCGGGAGCCTCTTGATTGACTTCTACCTGAGTGACGTCACCCCTGGTATTATTCTCATATCCAGTGTTTGTTTCATGCGCTCTGGTACTTTCGTTGGGGGGGAAGGGTGTGGTCCTCCTCGCACACGTCGGTATCAGGAACGCTTCTTGGGTGGTATTAAGGGGAAGTTTTTGTTCGAGGATAAGCAGGGCTTCTAGGAGACGCAGATGTCGTGGGTCAGGGGCTCTCCCAATGATCTTGATATTCCTGACGATGTCGCCTCTCGTGATATCTTTCTGGTGTACTGCAAAGGCGTGCTGCCTAATGGCGCCCTCCTGGGCGTGGCAGGAGATCCTTTTAGACAGGCGCATCGTCGTCATGCCGATGTAAATCCCAGGGCATCCTTGGGCGGGGCATACGTATCGGTAGACAACGTTGGACTGCTTTAGGGGGTCTCCTACAGGCGGGGAGGGGTTGTTCTTCATCAGGAGGTCCTTCGTACGCCGATTCTTGTAGTAAATAATGAGGGACATTCTTCCCTTCCTCCGTGGGGCGGACGTGTTCCTCTGTTATTTTCTTCATGGGTGCTTCGTCCTCCTTGTATTGGCGGTGCATGAAGGCTTTATAGAAAAGTTTGATATCCTCCGGGGGTAGAATGTTCATTCTCTCTTCCTCCGTCATGTACCACTTGTCAAGGGCGGCTCGTGTTTCTCGGTTTACGAGTTTAATCGAGTACCCATTGTTAATTAGCATCTGGGATGCTCGGTCGAGTTTGAGGTGTGTGTCCTGCCACGTCGAACAGTGGGAGAGGGCCCTCCTGACGAAGGCCCTGGCAGTGGTGGTCTTGAACCGCGCAGGACACTCGCTATCTCCATTTAGACAAAGTCCAAGGGTCGTAGCTTTGGTGTAAACTGTATTCACCAACTTCTGATTCGTCTTCGTGACAAGGACGTCCAGGAAGGGGAGCCGATCGTTGCTGCTGTACTCGACGGTGAAGTTGAGTGCGCTGTGCTGCAGGAACTGCTGCCGAAGGGCTTCTACCTCATCCTCGGAGTCGGCTTGCACGTAGATGTCATCGATATAGCGTCCATATGTGCGGGGACATCTATGTTGCGAGAAGACCCTTTCTTCCACTTCACCCATGTAGAAGTTAGCGAAGAGGACTCCCAAGGGGGACCCCATCGCTACGCCGTCCTTGTGTCGGTACATCTGTCCTCGGTGGGTGGTGAAAGATATCCAGCAGAGTTCTTAAAGAGTCTTCTGGAATGTTAGGGGGTCTCATATCGGGATTCCTATATACCCGCTCCATGATGATCCCTATCGTCCCAGTCGACGAGACGATAGGGATCATCAAGATTAATAGTGCTGAAGCAGCAGTCATTTTTAACAAAACATGCCTACGAGAGGGTCTCCTTCCGAAATAATAATAATGATAATAATAATAATACAGTGTTTTTTTTCAAATAATGGATATTCCAACCGCGTTTATTTTGTATAGAAGTTTCTCTATTCTTCTTATTACTGAATTTTCTTCTGTACTCAGTTTGGCTATTAAAATGCCAAATGGGGGTTTCATATAAAAAAAACGTGGTATTTGTCAAACTGAATATATTATACAAAAAGCAGTTCAAATTCGATCTTAAGGCCAATCAACAGAAGATACTAAATGGCTCATTCTGGATTCTCTTGCTCAGGGGCGTCTCTCTCTCTCTCTCTCTCTCTCTCTCTCTCTCTCTCTCTCTCTCTCTCTCTTCTTCTTCTTCTTCTTCTTCTTCTTCTTCTTCTTCTTCTTCTTGCAACGTTTCTTCCTTAAACTAAATGAAGGTCTTCTTCCAACAAATAATAATAATAATAATAATAATAATAATAATAATGATAAGCTTTCGTTCTCAGCGCTTCATTTATTGATGTTCCCGTAAACAAATTCTGTTTCCTGAAAATTAAAAAACAGCCATGAAAATATGAATACCAAAAATAGCCGAGGCTATTCCCCTTTTGCACAGTAACTTAATACAAATATGACTGATATGAAGAAACTAGTTTGGTCGCCAGGTATTTCAGTCTGAATTACTGAATACTGAAATCACCCTTTGATGGTGCTTGTGCCCCGCGTTCTCTTGTGACATTTTCAATCCTGTGACGGCGTTAGTCTTAATTGAAAGCAATATCCATCGGCTAGCCCTCCAAGCCTTTGCTTGCAAGTGACTTGGTTATTTCATCTATCGAGTGCCGGCAAAAGCCAGAGATCAGAATGATTAATAATAATAATAATAATAATAATAATAATAATAATAATAATAATAATCCTTTTTTTCCGCAATATTAACTTGTGGTATGCGTTGAAGGGGTGAGCGATCAATTCATGGTTGGGCTAAAGGCTTTCTTGGACTATTTATGATTGCATGATGAATTATGAATACGTTTTAGACTTTATACAGTGCCGTGATACCATGGAGAATCGCCGTCCAAAACAGAGAGAGAGAGAGAGAGAGAGAGAGAGAGAGAGAGAGAGAGAGAGAGATAGAAATTAATAACCAGCAGTCTTGTTGCTTTCCATACTTCAGGATAGTAAATTTCATAACCATTATCAGAATAAGATTTCATATAAGAGTAAACTTAAGCTAAACACAAATTACCTTTTTTTTATAACAATTACTCATAACACGTTGGTTGAACGCGCTCAAAAACAGGCAAACATACACACACAAACACGAGGAAATCCAGCGCGTGTAAACTTCCTTCTCATCGTTTCTGCTTTTTAGCAGTAAGGTTCTTAGCCCTTCGCTCATTCCCAAACTCATGTCATGAGGCTTTTGTGTCGATGACGTTTAAAAATTCCATAGTAGTCACTCATCCAAGTAACTGACCAGGTTGGTTTTTTGCTTATTGATTTGTGATCACAAGGTGACTTGCTTGAGAGCGCCTCAGTGGCTTGGTTGGTTTGGTCTTGGCCTGCCACTACAGTGGCCGCGAGTTCAATTCTCGGGCACTCCAGTGAGGGGTTAGAGATGCGTATTTCTGGTGATAGAAATTCACTCTCGACGTGGTTCGGAAGTCACGTAAGGCCGTTGGTCCCGTTGCTGAATAACCATTGGTTCCATGCAACGTAAAAACACCAGACAAACAAACAAACAACACTTGCTTGAATTTGATTGCATCATGAGGAATTCTGTTCAGCGTCCTCTATTTTCCCGGCTTTATGTCGGCTTAGAATTAGTGACAAGATGATGATAGATAAAAATCATGATACTAATTATCCAGCGACAGTGGAATATGCACTCGCGGAAAGACAGTAGATGGATAATTAAATAGAAAATCAGTCTCTAAGAAAATGCGGATTGGTATTTGGCTCCACGTCCTTCTCAAAGATCTAAACTGTACACTTTTATGGTCACTAGCCCTCCTGCCGTAATGCTTAACTAAAAACCAGTTGTAATTCTGAGGTAATATGTCACTACATAAAGAAAAATGAAGCCTAAATCCGGATTGTGACCTGGATCCACCTCAGAACTAATCATCATTTCCTTGGTCCGTAATCTTGACGATAACCAGCGCACACACACACACACACACACACACACACACACACATATGAGACCATAAAAGGTAACAGTAAAAGAGTGACCCGGGGTATACTATATGTGAGGGTGTCGGAGTGGTGGCAATTAGCCTTTTTAGAGTGTCTGAACCGGATTCGAGGTTTTTAGCTGTAAAGAAAATATTTATATAATGGCGTACACAGGAATACACACACACACACACACACAATATTGTAGTTAAGGAAGTTGACCTTTAGAGCGAAAATGAGAAGCTGTTTTAGAGTTATGAATAGACAAAAAAAAATTTATTATCAAATTTTTTATTATCTTATTCGCAAGACTGACTGACATCTGGGCCAAACGAAAGGTCATGGTTTACGATCTCCTGATAAAAGTGAAGAATTAATTTAAAAGAGGTATTGATATAATGGAATAGTCACGTGGAGATCTGCATTTGTACCCCAAAAAATGAAAACCCAGATATTTTGTTGAAGCGGTAGGGGGAGTCATTAAATGGGAATTAAGTTACGTCATCACATTTTTTTGCCGTAATGATAATGTGCATTTAATCCTTTCAGTTGGGGGATGCGAAACCAGAGGTCCACATAAGTCCTCTTTGGAGAAAAGCCAGCAGCGATAGAAAAGTATCATTTGACTAAACCAACTAAATTTTAAAGTGGAATGACTGATTAATATTGAGTCATACGTCACGGACTTCGAATACCTAATTATGCATGTTAGGTAATTCTGCACCAGGTGTCAAATAAATGAAATAATGTAACTTTCCAGAGTCTACAGATAATGAATAGACGCAGATAGTTTATGCCGTACAGTCCAAGGAAATGGTCACAGAACAGACCATAGCCGAGGCAAATAATGTTGATAAAACAGGCCCTACGTAGGAGAGTAGTGCCGTCAGTGGACCTCGTGCGTTGCACTGTAGACATTACTTAAGGTTCTTTACAGCCTGCCTTCGGCCCCTAGCTGCAACCACTTTCGTGCCTTTTACTGTACCTCCTTTCATATTCTCTTTCTTCCATCTTACTTTTCACCCTCTCCTAACACTTTATTCATAGTGCAACTACTTTGAGGTTTTCCTCCTGTTAAACCTTTCAAACCTTTTCACCCGTCAATTTCCGTTTCAGGGCTGAATGGCATCAGTTGCCCCAGTGCTTGGCATTATGCCTAAAACCTATAAATCAATCAATCAATAAAACACCGGAAAAAAATCTTACGGCTCTCGAAAGACTCACTTTTATGCGAATAAAATATTAATGATACTCCAAATGAATAGACCGAACTATGGATTCCTTCTACGTCAGTAGTCAATCATTGTCGCCCTCCCCCGCCCCCTCCAACCCTTCCCTCACTCCCCATAGCCTCTGTCCACAATGGGAATGGACCAATTCATTTTCGCCGACAAAGACACAGCTGTGGAATTAATGACAAGAGCGAAATTGAGCGGAAAGGGTTTTCAGGGCCTGGCATTAGTGGGTGATACAGTTTCCTGCGGGATGGGAAGTCACGTGATACATGCTGATATTCCTCCTCTTTTTTTTCTTCTTCTTTCATGCCGACATTATATTCCTCTAAACGTTTTTCTTGCTTCCCCGATTTATTCTTTGACGAAATAATGCGCAGTATTTTTTTTATTGTTTGAGAGGAGACAAAATACGTGGTGGAGAGTTCGTTACATTTTATTTTGTCATTTTAAAAAATGTTAGAATATCTTTTTGAATTCTTGCTCGTTATTATGCTGTGAAATTGCAAAATGCATATATAAATAAATTAATTTATTACTAATAAATGTTAAAAGAATATTTTATTTAAGTTATTGGTATTTCAGAAAAGGAATTTTATTATTATTATTATTATTATTATTATTATTATTATTATTATTATTATTATTATTCATTATTATTATTATTATTATTATTATTATTATTATTATTATTATTATTATTAATAAAATTGAAAACCTACGTTGTGTTGTATAATGATAAGCGCCAAGATAAACTCCTTGTAAAAAAATTGTTGCATGACGAATAACTTTAAAGAAAAATACGTAATTTTTTTTCACTTAAAAAATAAGACAATATTATTTAATTTATGCAGCATTTTTTATAATGCTGGTTGCATTTTCCACTGCTAAAGCCTTACACATCAACGTTCTTGTCAAGTACGTTGAACTTTGAACTGTGCTATCACCCTCCTTTTAGGCGAATGTATATATATATATATATATAATATATATATATATATATATATATATATATATATATAGAGAGAGAGAGAGAGAGAGAGAGAGAGAGAGAGAGAGAGAGAGAGAGAGAGAGAGTTAGTATATATATATATATATACTCTCTCTCTCTCTCTCTACTCTCTCTCTCTCTCTCTCTCTCTATATATATATATATAATATATATATATTAGAGAGAGAGAGAGAGAGAGAGAGAGAGAGAGAGAGAGAGAGCGAGAGCGATTGAGAGAGATAGAGAGAGAGAGGAGAGAGAGAGTCTACGGATACTACACTCCAGGTTTAACTACCCACCGGTCTCGTGTTTTCCGAACTTCTTAAGTCTTCATATCACACGCATTCCTAAATAGGACAGCTTTCTCATTACGAATACTTTATTTTAAGCTCTCTCTCTCTCTCTCTCTCTCTCTCTCTCTCTCTCTCTCTCTCTCTCTCTCTCCTTAGACCTCCCTAGAGAATAAGTGTGTCTGTATTCTCGCAAAATCCATTTGTTCTTCATTCATTGTGAAGCGTTCGTTTTGTTCCTGAATTTCTATTTATTTTTATTTATTTATTTCATTTATTTATTTATTTATTTGTTTATTTGCCCTAGCTCGCTCTGCGTCAGTTATTACCTGATATTACGGCGCTTGTTTTGTATTAATTTCAACTAAAACTTTTACAGATAGTGTTCAAGATAAGATATGGGAAGGACCTGTAATTAAGCTTTAAGGAGTGATCTTCATGTTAAAAAAGCGTTATAATGACAGTGGTAGATCTTTCCACAGACCCTACATTCATTTAAACTTTTGCGATTCTCTGATTAAAAATAAATTCGTGTCCCTCTCAGAAACACTCAACCCACGAAGGCAGCCCAGTTTTGGACTGGTTCCTGATTATGCTGCAGCTTTAATGCTTACGTGCTCAGCTTAGTTGATAATGTTCGCAGGGGCCAAGTAAAAAAAGAAAAATAAACGCTAAAGGAGTTACACATGCTATTATATATAAATAATAAAAACTATGCATACAATTAATTTCGCTTGAAACAGCATTGTCGAAATTCTCTGTTGACAATGAATCTTAAATTTTATACTCTTGATTCTTTTTCCGTCAACCAAGGGATGTCTGTGATGGATTTAGTTTAGTTAATCTATTGTCCTCTGGGCACTTTTTCAGTTTTCATTCTTTAAGCGACATAATCACTGACCATGTAGCAAAGACAATCCAATATTCGGATAATTCAATTCTCGTTATTTATTAGTTTGTCCCTGTCTGTAAGTATAGTCATTGCCAGCTTTAACGTATATGCTGGAAAAGATCTGTACGTGGTGTGGCTAGTGTGGTATGCATTGGTAATACTGTACACTAACTCTTTTCGAATATTTTGTATCATTTTTCACCCCTTTCCTTTTTTGGTAAATATAAAATATCATCTAATACAGCTTGAGCTTGATCTTCCTAAAGGAGATATATATATATATATATATATATATATATATATAGATATATATATAATATATATATAGTATATATATATAGTAATAGATATATTCACAAAGATAATGAAATTAATGTACTATGCTTTATGTCTTTCTCACCTCTAGTCATAAAAAAGGTGGCCTTTTTTTTATTGGATAAACAGGAGGGTTAGGGCAAAATTTCTAATAATGGTAATTTCTATTTTCTCGACGTTAGGAAATCCGAAGATCTGTATGGCAACCTTCCACGAGTTTTATTCCAAGATGAAAGTTCTGCCTTCGCCTTTAATCACATTGCCCTAGAGCTACTATTAACTTCATGTTTCTCTTGGGAAACATCTCTACGCCATGTCCCTCTGCCGTGTAACAGAAACCTGTTTTTCTTTTTCCCCATTTGCCGGAATTGTCTGTCGAGTGTTGGACGGTGATGCTCGTAGGGAATGCTGGAATAGAATAGCGTGATGATTTACCTTGAAGTTTGTGATTGTACTGATTTTTCAGCTGGTCATTATGCATTAGTTTTATTTGATTTTTCACCAATATTTGCTCTTGTTCTGGTTTAGATAATATTTTTCCTTTATGTTCTATGTCATCATTCCAATTTGAGATGACTTTTTAGGAGATATTTGCCATTCTCAGTAGTGACGTTTGTACATGATTAATATTCATAATATCATGATTTTATTGTTACATGTTTTTGCGAAGACAAATTTCGTGTAACCTCCCCTCAGGTGAGGCTTACATAAGGTAACTTTTACATCAACTGCCTGAGAGTCCTCTGTAAATAATAGGTGAAACATGCATAATTTAGTCATTGCTTTGATTATAATATGCGTTATATATATATACATACATGTATACACACACACACACACACACACACATATATATATATATATTATTATATATTATATATGTGTATATATTGTATATATGTACATATATATTTGTATATATATATACATGTATATATTATATATATATATATATATATATATAATATACATATATATATATATTAGATAATATATATATATATATATATATATATATATATAGTTAGACAGATTAGTAGTTACTTTCACATAGTGCATAATGTTTTCATCAGAATGTGGGACGTTGACTGTCATTCAGAGCACACTGTAATCACTATTAAGCTAGACAGTTATACTGATTTGTGCGAAGATAAATGTCATATCCTTTCATTAATTATTCATACACAGCTAACGTTCGGGGAAAAAACTGTATTAAAGAATTTCGAATTGCTAATCTTATTCATCTAGATTTTGACATTTCTTGAAATGTTTTCATGATTAAAAAGATCATTTCTATTTATCACTGCGTTACCTGGATGTAAGAATGCTCTTATGTTTAAAGTAATTACTCTTTTCTTAGCAGGTATTTAATCTTGATTGTGAATAGAATTTTGTTACTTTTTTTATCTTAAATATTTTATCACTGCATATGCTAATGTAATTTTTCTCTCTCTTTGCAGGTTGAAAACATCCGAGCAGTTGAAATGGCAAAAGGAAGTCTTCAGAGAGTTTGATAATCAACTTCAGAACAGCTTTTGGGGGAATCATAGAGAAACGAAATCAGAGGCGATACATTGCAACTCTCTTGCATTCCGTAATGACTGCGAACGCTCTTAGTGGGTGACGCCCTGCGATTATGACAGTGTGGAGTGAGATTTATGCCTCCATGAAAATCAAAAGCTCAAAATACAACTTTTAGACAGTGTTCGTTGTTTGCCGTGCTTGTGGCGTTGATTTGTTCATTATGCGTGTCTGTATTTCCCACCAGTTCATAGAAAATTACTGAAGAGGTAAGAAGTGTTCGTCGGCAAAATGAAGAAATATCGTGACCTCCTTCACAGGCGCTGTGCCTCGTCTGCATCCCGAGAAGATTCAGGTGGCCGGAGGTGTAGCTGACTTTTTGCACCTAATTTACCACCTGTAGTCCTCTACCAGTACACTCGCCGTCCTCCTTTCCTCCTTTTCCTTTATTCGCTCTCCTCTTACTCCTCCCCCTCTTACTCCTCCTCCGACAGCTTGCAAACCTTGACTCTCTCTCTCTCTCTCTCTCTCTCTCTCTCTCTCTCTCTCTCTCTCTCTCTCTCTCATTAATAGAAAATGATACCCCGCATCACGAACAACCGCACAGCGAACTGGGGAAAACACGTGCACAGTCTCTTCGGGCTCAAAGTCGCGGACTTCACGCCGGAGAAGTCAGGTGTTAACCTGGATAACAGTCCGTTCATCCTCGATGAGTACCGGCCCCCTGGGGTGGAGGGCGGCGAGGGATGGCCCCCTCCAGCAGTAGCAGGGTCATCAGGAGGAGGGCGGGACTCTTCTTCTTCGGCCACCACGACCACGACCACGCTCTCGCCTTTAACCAGGTGGGGTAATGGACACGCGGCCAGGAAGCACTTGCCAACCCATTACGTCGGAGCGATGGATGCCGACGAAATAGGATACCTGCCCACTTCCTTTCAGGTGGACGACGATGAAGAAGGGGACCACTCAGGGTCGAGCACAGCCACGACCTTACCTGACCTGACCGGGACTTTTGCGCTGCATGACGACGACGACGAGGATAACGCCATCGGCGTCGGCGAGGACTTCTACCACAGAGTGAAAGGGACGGGTGGTGGCCTGGGCGCGAGGTACGGCATCAACTTTGCCATAGATACGTCGGATCGCAGTGACTCCCAGTGGTGGTTCAGGACGTCTGACACCTCAGGACCTTTGCTTCTCGATGCCCATAACAACGCAACTGATTGGGTGAATGAGACTTCCTGGAACTGGGCGTCGGACGCCTCCGCAACGGCCATTAACGAAACGATAGCGTGTTCCAACCTCTCTCACAATGACTCGAGATGCGCGTCGGAAGGAAGCGGCCCTCTGATCATCACTCCGGAGAGCCTCTCCCTCTGCCTCCTCCTCCTCTTCTTCGCCGTGTCGACCATTTTCGGCAACGGCCTCGTCATCGTGGCCGTCGCCCGAGAGCGGTACCTCCACACCGTCACCAACTACTTCATCATGTCCTTGGCCGTGGCCGACTGCCTCGTCGGGCCTTGGTCATGCCCTTCAGTGCTCTCTATGATTCGTTTGATTACTGGCCATTTGGACCTGATTTCTGCGACGTCTGGCGAAGCTTCGACGTCTTGGCTTCGACGGCGTCCATACTGAACCTGTGCGTCATATCACTGGACAGATACTGGGCCATCACTGATCCGTTCACGTACCCGAGTCGAATGTCCCCGAGGAGGGCGTGCATGCTCATCGCCCTGGTGTGGGTATGTTCTGCCCTGATATCATTCCCGGCCATCGCCTGGTGGAGGGCCGTCTCCGACCCCCATCCCCCAGGAAACTGCCCCTTCACGGAAGATCTGTCCTATTTAGTTTTCTCTTCGACGATAAGTTTCTACGGTCCGTTATTCGTGATGGTTTTCACTTACTTCCGCATTTACAGAGCAGCGACAGAGCAGACGAAATCTCTGAAATTGGGGCAGAAGTTGGTGTCGACGATGGGTGACGGCGAGATGGAGTTGACCCTCCGAATCCACAGAGGGGGAGGGGCGGGGGGAGTGGGGGGGCGAGTAGCAACGGAAACGGCATGCCAAGGGCCCACTACCCCGCCGGGAAAACTTGTAGCTATACCCAGGAGAACGGAGGCCTCGGGGACGCCCACGCCCTGAGCTCGCCCTTAGATGACGGCGAGGGGTGCCCGCTGGGCCCTATGCACGAGGGCGCCTCGCCTGACAGCTCAACGAAAATGGTGGCGAGAAACATTAAAAACTTTTCCATATCCCGGAAACTTTGTAAATTTGCCAAAGAGAAGAAGGCTGCCAAGACCCTCGGCATCGTGATGGGGGTCTTCATTGTTTGTTGGCTGCCGTTCTTTGTCACAAACCTCCTGTCTGGTTTGTGCGGGGAGCGATGCATCCGGGAACCTGCGTTGGTCGGGGGCGTCGTCACCTGGCTGGGTTGGATCAACTCGGCAATGAATCCTGTTATATATGCCTGCTGGGCGAAAGATTTTCGAAGGTGAGTGACCGGGTCTTCAGTGTGAACCATTCAGCTTAGGTCATTTTTCCATACAGAGGTATTTTTTAAATCAAGTTATATGAAAGTAAGTGAGAACGAGAGTAGAATTGATAATTAGTAATTGATCTTTGGTAATAAGTATTTTGATTTCAATAAGTTGTTTATATGATTATAGATACTTAGGTCATTTTTCCATACAGTGGCCTTTTTTAAAACAAAGTTATATGAAAGTAAGTGAGGGGAACGAGAGTAGAATTGAGAATTAGTAATTACTCATTGATATTTGGTAATTAGTATTTTGACTTCAATAAATTGCTTGTATGAGTACAGATACTTAGGTTATTTTTCCATACAGTGGCATTTTTTTTATCAAAGTTTATATGAAAGTAAGTAAGAAGAACGTGAGTAGAATTGATAATTAGTAGTTAGTAATTGATATTTGGTAATTAGTATTTTGACTTCAATAAGTTGTATGTGTTAGTCTTGAAACTAACACGTTCGCAGGTAAGCAGTAGGAGTCATATTAATGTTTCATGCTTATTACTCTTCAGCAACGAAATTGTTTAAATATATGTAGTTGGTAAACACAATAACAAGGAAATTTTTCGCTTCACCCCATTTTGAAATTTAAGAAACCGGAATGCAAGATTATATCACTTTCGTAATGACAGCATTTCCGGTTTTAGAATTACATTTATTAAGATTCAATCTCTATCGAAAACAGAATGTAAATTGTCCCCTTTTAGGAAACACTGAACAGCGTTACGAGTATTCAGTCGCTTGTTCCTACAAAGAAAAATCGGCACAATTTTTCAAATATTATTTAATGAAATGCATTTAATTTCTATGTAAAATGAGACCATAGATTACAGTTTCAACAATATACGGTACTTTTAACTAGATTTATTGTTAACATAGACACCATATATATATATATATATATATATATATATATATATATATATATATATATATATATATATTATATATATATATATCTGTATTATTTCAGAAGTGTATGCAATATCGGAATTACTACTTATGATTTTTCATAAATGTTGTTATTCCTATTAATGTTATAACCAATATTCTATAATAATAAAAAGCGAAAATCCAAACAAATCCAACCTCCTCCTCCAAACCTGTGTGTCCATCCTGGGTGGGACGGGGTAGGTAAGGAATCAAGAGGTTAGGGGAGACAGACATGACACATCCACCCTCCTCCTCCAAACCAGTTTGTCCATCCTGGGTGGGACGGGGTAGGTAGGGAATCGGGATGGTATGGGGGAAATGACACACCCACCCTTCTGCAAACCTGTTTGTCCACCCCGGGGTATGGGGATGGGAGGGGCTAGGGGAGACAGGACGGGCAGTGCCGGATTCTAGTGCAGTGTAGCGTGCACCATCAAGCTCGTGATTACAATGATTAATTAGTTCATTACGGTGCATTTAAGGCTTCTGAAGGTATTTTAGCTTTCAAATTACCAAGAGATACAGGAATACACACACACACACACACACACACACACACACACACACATATATATATATATATATATATATATATATATATATATATATGTAAGTCATATCACATTACCGTGATTCATATACATACATCGAGCTACAAATGTCCTTTAATATCTAATTCGCTCTACCTCGGAATTACCTATTTTCATATATGTTTAACCGAAGGGGAAGATTTTAGTCGATAGGTGGCGGTGTGGGTTAAAGCTTCACTGTCGTCCTGGATTTGTAGGTGTCGATGGTTCGCGCCCGTGAGCCGACAAATCTCTTATCAACTAAAAAATTCCCCTTCGATTAAACATATATGAAAATATATTAATTTCCGAGGTACAGCGAATTAGATATTAAAGGACATTTGTAGGTCGATAGTATATATATATATATATATGATAAGAGAATACCACAGGAAAATGACAGACAGAAGTTAAGTGCCAAGCCCTTTCACGTGTTATTCACGCACCTTCGGGGCACAAATGAGACAGTTGAGAATAGGGTTACAACGTAAACAAAAAGAGCAAGAATACCCCGAAGAAATGTGAACAAGCACGTGAAAGCGCTTGGTACTGAACTTTCGTCATTTTTCCTGTGGTATATTCGCTGATATACTGAAGTCACGTGCATCTACTGTGATTTGTGAGCATATATATATATATATATATATAATATATATATATATATATATATATATATATATATATATATGTTTTGGCTGATTCGGCATTTTTTCCTTTGGAAGGTGGGGGGGAGAAAAGATGCCGAATCAGCCAAAACATATAAACTTCTCGGGGGAGCTGAGAGGCAAAATGGAAAGAATATCCAGGTCTCTTATATACAAGTTTTTCCCCACCTTTCTTTATACTCGGTAAATAACTTCAGCCCAATAATAAAATGGCCTTTCAATTTGATAATGGTAATAGCAGATAAAAATAGCTATAACTATAACATTGAAAAGTATTATGCTACAAATGAAGAAAATGAGAAAAGTAGAGAAATAGGTTCTAGAGAAACAAGGTCACCAGTTAATATGGTTTATAGGAACATGACAAAAGCAACCATAAACGTATGAAGCGACTAAGTGGCGTGGTCGGTATGGTCTTGGCATTCCATTGAGGTGTCAGAGATGTGTATTTCTGGTGATAGATGTTCACTCTCGACGTGGTTCGGAAGTCACGTAAAGCCGTTGGTCCCGTTGCTGAATAACCACTGGTTCCATGCAACGTAAAAACACCATACAAACAACCATAAACGTATGAGAAGAAACGTAATGAAAATTCCTTATTAGTCAGTAACTAAGATCAGTCCTCATCCTGCCTTACAAATCTCTGTTTATTATAAACAAAGCACATCATAACCCAACTTTTAATTAACCGCTTGAGAATGAATTAACCTCGAACCTAATTAACTTGGTAAATTTTATATATTAATTGTGGACACGCTCAAGCTTTTGCATAAGTGATGATGTCTTTATAATCTTCTGGATGAAAACAAAATGTATAAGTTGTTTACTGTATTTCAAGTCAATTGCCTACGAGTCCTTTTCAGAGGATCGTAGGGTGTTGAGATGAAAATTATGGATGTATCGAAAATGGGCTTTGGTTAGATTTTATATTTATTCCAGTTCATTCAAGGCAAAAATCATTCGATTTGAAAACGATGAAAATAGAAGGGGAAAGACCGACTTTGTGCCTTCATGAGAACTTCAGTGTAATCTCTAAGTTTTTTTTCTTAAAAGCTTCAGTTACGTCTTCTAGATTTTGAATCCGGGTTGAATATAGCATTTGAAAAAACATCTTCAGAATCATCCACTTTATTGACTCGCACTAGATACCCGCCAGCAATGTGTTATTATTATTTATTATTATTTCAGTAGATGAGACCTATTCACATGAAACGAGCACACAGGGCCCATTGACTTGAAGTTCAAGCTCCCTGAGAATGTTCGTTTCAACCTCCCACCGCAGACCCCACTCTGCAGCAGTCACTGATCATGGTTCATTCCTGTGATAGAGTATTTCACTATACTCACTTAATGCTCCGGCCAACCTCCCTACGAAGCCCTCCCTTTTTTTCTTACTCGGATAGTAAGCCTACAAACTACTTTGTTGTTGTTGTTCTTGTTGGGGGAATAGGAAAGTCCTATGGAAAAGCCTAAAAAGATCTGTAGAAAGGGTGTTTTGCGTTGAGTTAAAGATACAGGAATTTTAGGGTAGGACGTTTATGATTTATCTATTAGAATGGAAATGTAAAACATAAATTATATAGCGTATTTATTTTAATTTTCGTTGGTGACACAGCGCCCTATTTGAGCGTAGATCTTATCACGCGCCCCGCGTAATATGGAGATCGGATCACGATTTATTTATTTATTTATTTATTTATTTGGATAGGAAATTTATGATTTATTTATTAAAATGAAAATGTAAAAAATAAATTATACAGGGTATTTATTTTTATTTTCGTTGGTGAAACAACGCTCAATTTGACTGTAGATCTTAATCACGCACCTTGTGTAAGCTGGAGAACGGATCACGCTTTATTTATTTATTTATTTTTTTTTCTCGAGTGTGCCATGCCTTTGGCCCTTTCCCTGTGGGAGCAACAGGTCGAACGTAACTGCGTCCCGTTTAATTTGTGCGCATATTTTTGTTGGGAAGAGAGAACTAATTTCCACCAAATGCAAATGAAACCCATTACCCCAGCAACGACACTTTACTGGATAATATGAAATGGTTTATCTGTATCTTTTCTTTTTCAAAATATATTTTTTTATTCCATTCATTTTCGTGTTTCATGAAGCCTTTTTTTTTATTGGCCTCTTGACAGATTTTTTTTTTTTATTACATGTGCGATTTAATAGGTACGAAGAGAAGTAAAAATGCATTTAACAACTTAATGTCCATGCTACTGTTCGATGCTTCTGTGCGATGCAGTAACTTGGTCAGAAATGTAAACATGGAATGATTCTTGAATTTTACATTGTGAAATCATAATCATTATAGCGTTAAGATTATTCATTCAGGGCAGGGATAAAAAAATTCTATATTTTTTTTTGTAAGTCTGCCAAGTCTTTTGCAAAACAATGGCTTAACGATATTATTACGTTATTATTAAGAGTTCTGGCAATTTTTTCAATCAGAAATATGAATGAAATATGAATGGTTGAAACGCTGGAGATTTGAATGTTTTCATTTTTTCAGACGAGATTCTACTGAAAAGAAGAATGATTATTATTTAACAAAATGAAATCTTCAACCAAATTTGACGGCTTACCCATTTCTGTCAGCATCTGTCATACCCGAAAACTGGAGTGGGCTAGAATTTACTAAACCCTGTAGTTATTATTCATTCAACTCCCATTCTTATGCTGTTTGTTATCTTCCAACCCCGTAAAGACATTTGATAGAATTGATAGGACGGAGATAGCATCGACAGCAGCATATCCAAATAAAAGAAGGTAATAAAGGAACTGAATTTCCTCACCTTCAATAACACCCCCCCCCCCCCCCACATTCTCCCATGCCCTTCCTTCCCCCTTTCATAAGACGAACCCTACGTAATCACAAAGTCCTCTCGCTATGAAGGAGCCGACTTATCCTTCCAAGGAAATGATCTTTGGTCCGCAGGAGATGCAGACGTTAAGGTCAAGCCTTCCAACTGATTTCCTAAGTCCAGTCTTTTTGGGTATATCTTTCATCCACCGTTATCAGGCCACGTCTTCTCACGGCAGCGTTCCTTGCAGTTTGGTCTTTGGAAACTCTTTATTTCCACACTCACGACACTTATTTGGAGAGAGGATACGCCCCCTTAAATCCTCTTTTTCTCCCCACAACAGGTATTTAAATTTTTG
>NC_061107.1:20550603-20562809 GCF_015104395.2 Macrobrachium nipponense | reverse complement strand
AACAGGTATTTAAATTTTTGCCTTATCTCTGCTGGAAACGTCACGATGAAGCGAAACAGAACATTACACCCGAATCAAGAAAGACACGAGATGAACTGTTCTATTTAAATTAGCAACTCTTGAGCAGATGAGCTTAGTAGTAAATGGTATTACATTGCAATGTACTATTTAATTCGCCTAACAGTTTTGGTGTGCTGACTTTCATATGCGTTTTTAGGTATCTTATTTAGAATAAATTCTCAGCGATAGGTTTCGCCTAAAATAATTAAGAGAAGTGTTCAGCTAAATAAACTTTTTCCTATCCCCCATTCCAAAACTGCGTGATGAATCAGAAGTACAATTACTTATTAACTTTATGAGAAAATTACTGCATAGATAAAATCGATATAAATTCATCACGCAATACTAAATAATACTTGATATTGAATTTCGACTGGGAATCCCTCACATTTCATGTAGGTCATTAGAAGCAACAGCATCATCACCATTGCTGAATTACCACATCAGTTTGTCGACAACAAATTGCCTTTCAATCGCTCTCTCTCTCTCTCTCTCTAGGATAAATACAAATGGTGTCTCAGGATTTTACGCAAATTTTAGTCAGTTCCAGGTAATTTTACGCAAATTTATACGTCCTTGTATCAACAGTTAACGTGCGTAATATAACCCAGCGAAATTCTGACGTAGAATGATACTGTTGAAGTGTCCTGTGTACAGCAAGAGACCAGACAAAAGAATTTAAACAAAGTAACACAGAGAATTTTATCCTTTCGTAAAAAGTCATTTCCGACTTAAATATAAATGGGGTTGGGGCGTCTCCCGTAGGTGAACGTGACCTGCATGTCGATTCTGCATGAGAGTGTCCAGGCGACACTAAATTGTGAGCTGCAAAAAGCAATTAGAGCAATAGTTACAGTCTCGCCATCGTAAGAACCGGGATATTTTGATTTTGTGATTTTATGGAATATAACTTTCAGCCATTCTGCACTAAAGAGGGAGTTGGAGTGGCTGGACAGCAAGATGAAGAGATCTAGAAAATAAAGAAATTACAAGGATTGAAAGTTGGAGCGACTGGACAGCAAGATGAAGAGATTTAGAAAATAAAGAAAATACAAGAATTGAAAATTCGAGTGACTGGACAGCAAGCTGAAGAGATGTCGAAAATAAAAAAAAATACAACGATTGAAAGATTGAACTTGGAGAAAGCCACTGAGTTGCATTAAGAAGTAGCAGTTAGAGAGGCTGAACGGCAAAACTCGAAGAAAGTTAGTGGGAATGGAAGTAAAGTAAAAGTCCCAGAAGTAGGAGTAAGTAAGAGCTGAAGGGACGATGCAAAGGACTTTTAGTGATGCCTACAGGGCACTCCGTGAGGTGTACTGATGACACTAGCTCTCTTCGGGAAAGAATCTGCTTAACATCAGGGATTGCAAGAAATAGAGACAATGAAAGGGGCAGTCTCCTTCGTTCCAGTATACGTCACACTGACGTTCCAGTATATGTCAACTGACGTTCCAGTATAAGTCACACTGACGTTCCAGTTTACGTCACACTGACGTTCCAGTATACGTCACACTGACGTTCCAGTTTACGTCACAGTGACGTATACTGGAACGATGGGCTTTAAGAAAAGGGACAGATTACTGGCAAGGGAAATATTCAATGGCTGAATCAATATGCTAATGATTGGGGCCTTAAGTGTCTAGTGATCACTTCGAACTGTTACGCCTGTGTGATTGCTGAATGGACACCATATTTCCGCTTACTCGGGGAATAAGCCCACAAACTACTTTGTTGTTTTTGTTTTTGTGTGTGGGGGGGAGGAGGGCGTCAGGAAAGCCTATAAAGGTCTGAAAAAGGTATTTCCCGTTGAGTTAAAGATACAGGAATTTTGGTATAGGATATTTATGATTTATTTATTAGAATGGAACTGTAAGAAATTAATGATGTGCATGTTAAACAGTACAGAACAATTATTTATAGTAAGATATAACGCATTTATTTTAATTTTCGTTGGTGAAGCAACGCTCTAATTGACCGTAGATTTTAGCATGCACCCTGAGTAAGCTGGAGGTTGGATCACGCCTTGTTTTAGGAGTTGCCGATTGCCCGTTGGTGCGCATACAGGAACCGCTGAATTTGCGATATTTTTCATCCATCTAAGGAATTTCATTAGTACAAAACAAGAAGAAAGGAATTTTTCGTCCATGTTGATTATCATTTTAACATTTCGTGAAGATGTTCATAAGAGGAACTTCAGGAAGAGATTAGACAAGGGTAAAGTTTTAACAGGTAATATATCATTTTTTTCCCAAATTTTCCTTACTAATAACTCCAGTTCCAATCTAAAATAAAGGGCTGCTAAACAACGTTTTAGCACCCATAGATTACTCTCAATAACGCACCCTTATTTTACGTTATAAAAAGGCAATAATTATGATATCTATAACGAACTTTACTCATTTTATTGCAAGAAATCTTAAGCTGAGGCAAGCTCCAAGTTCCAATAATGGTTACAATAATAATGATGAGTTGAAAGAGACAATAATTTATGAGTATATTTTTCAAAATACAAAACAAAACAAAAAAGTTAAAAAAACAGAGCTTTCTTCTTTGGCTGAACAGGACGAAAGCTCCCTCTTTTTTTCAAACCATTTTTGTATTTTAAAAAATAGTCTCATATACATAATTATGGCTTTTAATTCATTATCTCCGGTCACGGCATAGTGATGCACCATAGATAATAATAATGATATCAGCGCCTCAGTGGCGTGGTCGGTTCGATCCTCGGGCATTTTATTGAGGTGTGATAAATGTGTATTTCTGGTGATAGAAGTTCACTCTCGACGTGGTTCGGAAGTCACGTAAAGCCGTCGGTCTCGTTGCTGTATCACGACTGGTTCCATGCAACGTAAAAACACCATACAAAGAAACAAACAGACAATAATGATGATATCGTAATTAAGACTTTTCAGATTAGAAGGCTTTGTTCTCGAAATTTCTTATCTGAAAAATATAGTTTACATAATATATTGTTGACGAGATTAACGAATCGGGGTTGGCCAACCTCACAACGATAAATTGGAAACCAATTTTGGTTGTGTCGTAAACTCTGCTCATACAATCGGTGATTGAAACTCGCCGGATTCGAGCAAAGCCATACCAGTCGCCCAAATGGCATGTTAAGTTATTACATTCTTATCAATCTTAGTCCAGCCAATGGGAGAATCCGTCTAAGTAGTGTATTATGAGGCATTGTTAGACTTATTGAAATCGTATGACGTCAAGGGGCAAAGCAGTAGCTCCGGAGAACTCCAGGTAGTCGTTTAAGTTTTAAGTTTATTTATTTATTTATTTATCTATTTATTTTTTTGTATGGGGGTGAGATATTGTATTTCCTCGAGTTATTCGGGCGACATCTCTGTATGAAAAATATATTTAAAACAAGGTCAGCAGAATTACATGTGTTATGTTTCTTTGTCATTCTGTGGCCTATGAAATACAAGTAAAAAATGCACCGAAGAATCGAGTTTTCTGTACAGCATATAATCGTATATGAAACTCTCAGCCACAGCTTATGAAACTCTCAGCCGACCGTGGTGCCCTGTGTTGTTGCATTGCCAGACGGACGATCATGGCTAATTTTAACCTTAAAAAAAAGAACTACTGAGGCTAGAGGGCTGTAATTTGGTATGTTCGATGACTGGAGAGTAGATGGTCAACATACCAGTTTGCAGCCCTCTAGCCTCTGTAGTTTTTAAGATCTGAGAGCGGACATTAAAAGTGCTATTCAATCACAATACTTTACTGGATAAAACAGTTTCACACATTCAACTCCCTCCAGCTTATGTTACTTCAGTGCACCGACGAGCTATACTCTGTATACCAGTAGACTTTCGTTGTCACTACAGCAACTTTATGAAAATGTTCCAAAAACAACTGCATTTGCCCACCATGTAAAGATTTTAGTAATTTTTATTTCATAAAGTATATATTTTTAAATATAGAATTTCGTTATATATAGATATACATATATATTTTGGTTTTATCTATCATCATTCTTCATTTTTTACGTTCATATGTGATCGCTATTATCATTCATTTATAATTTATCATAATAATTTACCTATATTTCATTTTCATTATGGCGTTGAATAATTCTGGTGGGTTCAGGCGCCTGGTCCTCAAGACCAAAATTTCATAATCCATCAATCAATCAAACCCACCATGGAATCATGCAATTTCGCTCATCCGTTCCTAACACACAGCAAAGAGATAATTTCTGTTTAATTTATAAGAGTTCACACCCGCCTGCAATTTCCACAGTGTTAATTTTTATACGCTGCTAGGAAATAAATGTTTTAGCATTGAAAAGAAATCACTGTTTTCTTTATTGAATCTGGTAGTTGTCTCTCTTGTCTTTAAGTTATTTTAAATCATGTGTCTTACAGCAAACTATTCATTGAGTGGTGGATTAACTTATATAGTTTTAAGTAGATAGTCAGTCTTCTAACTTTATAACATTCCTCCTGTAGTTTTAAATAGATAGTCAGTCTTCTAACTTTATAATATTCCTCCTGTAGTTTTAAATAGATAGTCCGTCTTCTAACTTTATAATATCCCTCCTGTAGTTTTAAATAGATAGTCAGTCTTCTAACCTTATAATATCCCTCCTGTAGTTTTAAATAGATAGTCAGTCTTCTAACCTTTCAATATTCCTCCTGTAGTTTCAAATTAATAGTCAATCTTCTAACCTTATAATATCCCTCCTGTAGTTTTAAATAGATAGTCAGTTTCTAATCTTTTAGTATCCCTCCTGTAGTTTTAAATAGATAGTCAGTCTTCTAACTTTATAGTATTCCTCCTGTAGTTTTAAATAGATAGTCAGTCTTCTAACTTTATAATATTCCTCCTGTAGTTTTAAATAGATAGTCAGTCTTCTAACCTTATAATATCCCTCCTGTAGTTTTAAATAGATAGTCAGTCTTCTAACCTTTTAATATCCCTCCTGTAAATCTCCTGTTTTCTAACCTTATAATATCCCTCCTGTAGTTTTAAATAGATAGTCAGTCTTCTAACCTTTTAATATCCCTCCTGTAAATCTCCTGTTCTATGCTTAACTAAGGACAAGAATTCTTATTTCCTAATCTGGGGCATTCTCAGGCGATGTCCTTGGTATCCTTCTGCATAATATGATCTTTGAATTTGACCTCGTCGGGGAAGGCAATCATCCTTCAATTACGAAACCTGTTAAAACGCGTTATTGGAACTCAGACTATTAAATTTGATTTTGCACACTGGGGGCATTCTTGGAAGATCAGTATTAACGTAAATGTCAGTCTTCTTAAATAAGACTGAAATTGCGTTACTCTGTAAGTTTGTCACTGACATATTGCCGGAATATTTTTGTTTATTTCTTGTGATTTTTTGCTAGATCATGTAACTTTATTATCTTGTAATGGTGCGCCAGCTAATTATTCGCTTTAAAGGATTATTATTATTATTATTATTATTATTATTATTATTATTATTATTATTATTATTATTATTATTATTATTATTATTATTATCGCCTGATTCTCACTTAATCTAAAAACCGTTTTAGCAGATATTATTATTATTATTATTATTATTATTATTATTATTATTGTTGTTATTATTATTATTATTATTATTATTATTATTATTGTTGTTGTTGTTGTTGTTGTTGTTGTTGTTGTTGTTCAAAATAGACGTGTAGATGTAATTGAATGGAAAAAAAACTGTTGAATATATCTATCTAAATTCTCATGCATGCTTAGTTACTGATGTGATGATTAGTATTACTGAGAATAAAAGTGTACCAATAACTGAATGAAAATATATTGTGGAATACATCAATCTATATGGATAATTACCGCAATAAATTCCATAACCCTATGGATGATAACATGTAAAGTTATCTTCCAAAATTTGTTATGAATGTTTTTTTTTTATGGTTTTGTTGCTCAAATGCGTGGAGAGGATTTAAACTTCAAACGGAATTGTTTTTATTGGAAAGTTTGTTAATTAATATACTTGCATATGATGGAAACTAATGGCCAACTGTTGCTTTATTTTAATAAATATGTAGCCTGGTAATTAAGCTGAAACTTGTGACCCCAACCGTATTGAGAAAAAACGTAATATAGAGTTTTAAATATTAAACGGAGATAAATTTCATAGTTTTAGTATTCCAAATTATGATTTATAGAAATAATGTTTGCAGAAATGTTCTTTACAAGACTGTCTATCGTTGGTTTTAAACCTAGCTGGTGCTGAAGTAGTACTTGTTGATTATAATTCCACTTCGAAGACAGTTATTTCTGAGGTGTGGTGGATTCAGTATTGAAAGATTTTTATGAACGAATGCTTTCCAGTATTAAGAAGCGACTCTATATGTTATATACTATATATATATAATTCCACTTCGAAACAGTTAATTTCTGAAGTGTGGGTGGTTCATTATTAAAGATTTGTATGAACGAATGCTTTCCCAACAGATTACTAGCGACGCGTCTATTATGTTGTATACTATATATATATATCTATATATATTCCACTTCCAAGAAACAGTTTATTTATGAGGTTGTGGGGTGGATTCAGTATGAAAGATATGAAACGAATAGCTAAGTATTAAAGAAGCGACGGGTTCTTATGTTTATATACTATATATAATATATAGATATATATAATATTATTTATATATAAATATATGTTACATATATGAATATTATAGATATATATTATATTATATATATATATTATATTATATATAAATTCCACTTCGAAGACAGGTTATTTCTGAGGTGTGGTGGATTCAGTATTGAAAGATTTTTATGAACGAATGCTTGCCAGTATTAAGAGGGTGACGTCTATATGTTATATACTATATATATATATGTATATATAGATAGATGTGTGTGTGTATGTATAATATATATATATTATATATAATTATATATATATATATATATATATTATAACTATATATATTATATTTTTAGATATATAGTTATGTATATACATATGTGTGCATATATATGTGTGTGTGTGGGTATATATATGCAGCACTTATAAACAAAACAATTAAGCATACGTTGTGAAAATATTTTGTCTTAAAATTCCTAGCTCGCAATATGTACTATATTCTCTCCCGCCGGAAGCTTTCTGTCAAAAGCGGACAACTTCCACACTGGAGGAAACTCCTTTTTTTTTTCTATAAAATCTGTCTCGTAATTAGGCTAATTATCGAGATGTAAGTGACAAGGAATCATATTTGCATGTGACATTTATCCGTCTTTGATGGTTACTTGATATCCGTCTGCAGATATTCCATCTTCATTACATACATGGTTAGCTGGAATACCTTCTCTCTCTCTCTCTCTCTCTCTCTCTCTCTCACTCTGTGTGTGTGTGTGTGTGTGTGTGCTTTTTTAGGCCTGATGATAATAATGTTGTTACGGTAGACCAAGGAAAACCATGAAATGTCAGTACAAATTAAAACTTAGAAATAATACACTTTTGCAGTTCAGCAAAAATGCACGATTTCTCTGACTGAAAATGAATCCGCTAACCAACAGTATTATAAAACAAGTAAAAAAAATGCGGCAATCGAGTCTTCTGTTCGGTGGTGGCCTCAGCCGCGACCCTAGTCGCTTTCCGTGGAACCCAGCCACGATCCGGTGGTGGCTTATGTTGTTGGTATTTATTGCGCTGCCAGAAGTACAGTAATGGCTAACTTCTTTAAATAAGATGAAAACTTTATAAGTTCAACCTTAAATAAAAATAAAGCTTGCAGAGGCTAGATGGCGGCAATTTGGTATGTTTGAATATTTGAAGGATGGACGATCAACACACCAATTTGCAGCTCTCTAGCCTCAATAGATTTTAAGATCTGAAGGTGGACGGGCAGACAAAGCCGGCACTATAGTTTTCTCCTGCCACCTCGGTGGCCGCGAGTTCAAGTGTCCGGCATTCCATTGAGGAGTGAGAGATGTGTATTTTTGGTGATAGAAGTTCACTCTCGACGTGGTTCGGAAGTCACGTAAAGCCGTTGGTCCCGTTGCTGAATAACCACTGGTTCCATGCAACGTCAAAACACCATGCAAATAAACAAACTATAGTTTTCTCTTACATAAAACTAAAAATGTCATCGTGAATATAGTCTGAAACTAAGTTTTAGATGCTTCATTCTTCTTCAGCATTAGATGTTGCTCTGAAATGCGAAAGTTAAAGCAATGAATATTTCCCTCTGATGTAATTTTCTGCCGTGCTACAGTCTGCCTAAATCAGGGGTTCCCAAATTGCGGGTCATGAGCCTTTTTCTGGGGGTCATGGAGGATCCAAGATTTTGAGGAAATTTTAAAGATATCTACGGATTTATCTGATTTAAAATAAATGATTAAATTAGTCCTTGTTAATAAACATTATTAAGCATTTTTGTTGTTGTTGTTATTGCTCTCTCTGCTGTGATTCATCTTTAATTTAATGTTTACTATGTATCTGCGCCATTGGAAATTAGTACATTTTCAGAAGGTTTATAAAGGTGGGGGTCATGGTAGGTTTGGTAATACTGAAAGGGGTCACATACTGGAAAAGTTCAGGAACCACTGGGCTAAATGTTCGGCACTTTAAGTAGCAGACTGGAATTTAAGTCACTTGATCTCGTTGTTCAAGAACTCGGCTTTTTCAAACACTCCCTTGCGATAGAAATTCATTTCTCGATATAATGTGGTTCGGTTCCCACAATAAGCTGAAGGTCCCGTTGCCAAGTAACCAATTGGTAATACCTAGCCACGTAAGATTATGTAATCCTTCGGGCCAGCCGTAGGAGAGCAGTTAATCAGTTCAGTGGTCTGGTTAAACTAAGATATACTTAACTTGAACTCTCCCTTCCGGGAACAGTGCTAGAATATATATATATATATATATATATATATATATATATATATATATATATATATATATATATTAGCTGTGTTATTGTAGATAATAATATGCTTTGCCTAGAGGGCTCAGGAGATTTGAGCACTTTCCGACCTAGAACAGTGAATGCATTCGGCCAACCCAGGCGAACTTAGGGTGACCTATTACCAGTTTATTGTCATTGCCATCATAGATATCCTTAAATGATGTTGAAATCGACGACTCGGGATGTAGGTTACGTAGAATTGTATATGACGTTGTATTAAAAATGCTAAAAGATCTAATAGATAAAGAATATTACAGCGTAATTAATTATATACAGGTTCAAATAAAGATAATTTGATTAAAAAGAAAATCGTATGGTATATGGTATACGAAGAGGGACAGGACCCTCTTGCTCTTTTGAGTGCCTCAGTGGCGTGGTCAGTATGGTGTTGGTGTGCCACCTCGTTGGACGCGAGTTCAATTTTGGGGCATTCTATTGAGGTGTGAGAGATGTGTATTTCTGGTGATAGAAATTCACTCTCGACGTGGTTAGGAAGTCCCGTAAAGCCTTTCGTCCCGTTGTTGAATAACCACTGGTTCCAAGCAACGTAAAAACACCATACAAACAAATAAACTAAACAAACTCTTGCTCTTTTGAAGTCATTATAATTGCCACTCACAATGATGGTGTCAGTGAAGCTGAAGCAGAGGACGAAAGTGTTCCCTCAGTCGGGCTTATTGTTGATAAAATAATAAAAACAAGGAACTCAAAATATGATTCAACTAAGTCCCATTTTAACTGTACTCAAATAAACAAGAACTTATATATAATCGTCGCTGTCTAGACTGCGTTGATTAAGTCCTGTAAACATGATATAAACTGGATTGCAGGTTAATTAATTTTTGTTTTTTTCATTACATTTACTTTTTTCTATCTGCGTCGGCTGTTCGAGTTTTTTTTTTTTTTTTTTTTTTTTGCATTACAAAACTTAAAGACAGTTGAAAATTATAAAGAAAATATGTTGAAAGCTAAATAAAGTATGATGATCAGACTCGAGTTATCATATTCTCCAGTGGACTCATAGCTTTATTTTTTCCTATAAATTTCTAACTCTATCGCACTCGGGTAGCTAATAAGCAAATGGATTATCTCTCCCTATCATTTCGTAAATCTTTGCAATGCAATCCAGGTACGTGATTTTCAATTTATCACTGATTCTCTCAGCCCCTCATCCGGGCACGTAAGAAAATTATGTTAACTTCATGAACCGGGTTTCAGTCATTTATTCTGGGTATTAATATTTTTTTTAAATCAATCAGTAATAAAGGCTCTCAGGATTATGAAAACACCAATGATGGAATCACTGAAGGTATTATTTTAGTTAAAAGCTGAAATTAAGAGCATATGGAACTTAGGAGATGGAAAACCCATACTTACCTCGGTATGAATCGTGAGACGTTAGGAGGCTGGAGATTAGATTCGTGGAAGTAAAAGCGAGATTTCAGAGGCCCTCTACGTCACGCGGCGTTGGAAGTGGTGACCCAGCTAATTGTAGCGTGATCGGTATGGTCTTGACATGCTACCTCGGTGGCGGCGAGTTCGATTCTCGGGCATTCCATTGAGGGGTTAGAGATGTGTATTTCTGGTGATAGAAGTTCATTCTCGACGTGGTTCGGAAGTCACGTAAAGCCGTTGGTCCCGTTGCTGAATAACCACGGTTCCATGCAACGTAAAAACACCAACAAACAAACAAACAAGAAAGGTATCTGCGAAACTCATCGGAAATGTCATTTTTTTTGTGGTAATTCTTATAGCCTTTACAATGTTTTTCACAAATATTGTTGAAATGATAGAAAAGTCTAAACGAATGACAACCCCCCCCCCCTCCTTTTTTTATGTAACCACGTAAAAACACGAAATTAAAAGAGCCATTAGATATAGAGAAACTAATATGTGAATTCATTATTTCATCTCTTTGCCGCCAGATTTAGGAATCTCATTTCCTTAAAAGCTTTCCAGCCAACCAAGCCTGTGGCCCTCATATCTTGTTTAGAAACTACAAGCTTGAAAAAAGGATCGTTGTGTGTGTGTGTGTGTGTGTGTGTGTGTGTGTGTGTGTGTGTGTGTGTATGCGTGCGTGCAGCTCTCGCGGAAAGCGACTGCAAGCATTAAATATTGTATTTCCCTTTGCTCGAAAAACACAAGTACAGATACCCTTTAGCCAGAGAGTTTTTCAAGTTTAGAGGCCGGTGGGACTGGCTACCATGATGAAAGTCAGAGAATGAAAAGCAGCAGGTTATTATACAGATAATTCTGTAGGACTTGAAATTGTATGAGTCTAAGGAAAGAGGAAAGTAGGGTTTGAATTCCACAACTTGCCTCTTTTTTTTTTTTTTTTGTTTTTTTTTTTTTCCCCCATTCATCGGAGAGAAAAAATACAAGTAGAAGTTTTTACCTGCCACGTAGAAGGCATTGTGATTGTACTTTCCTTTTAAATAAAACTAAAAGGCAAAACGTTTGTCCTTTGTTTCTGGAAAGGCTGTTGCTTTGTGATGGGCTTTCTTATTCCAGCTTTGCTTTTGCGAAGTTCTGCTGCTATGCTGTTTTTTTCATTGCGAACAACTCTCCACTGATGGTAGAACGATTAACCGTAATTTATTTATGGTAGGCCATTGTGACACATCTCATATGTCTAAAAACTCGTCTAATTATTTAGTACATTTCTTTACGTGGGTTGTTTGTTTTGTAATATGTTACTAGAAGTTAGTATAACGTTACTGGAATGTGCCAATCTTTGCTTTGTTACTTCACACTACAGTACGTTGCAGACGACTTAATTCAGTTAATGATTATATTCCAATTATTGTTTTTATCGCCTTCTTCAAATTTCTCAGACAGTTTTGATGCAGTGTTCTCGCTCTTCCAAATGTCCAGCTAAACTCGCTATATTTTGCTATCTTTTTTCTCAGTTTTTATTTCTTTGGGGTCTGGGCAAGAAGATGTGACTGACTCTCACCCGCCCTACCAACATTGACGTGAAATCCTGCCCTTTGGTATTTTAATTTTTTATTCTCACGTTGTGGTTCTGAAATATGCAGTGAACGAAAGCGGAATATCGCAGTGGGAACTACTAGACATCTAAGCACCATCCAAAAATTCTGTATTGGCTCTGAAATTCTTCCCTCGGCGCGTATTCAAGCAAAAACGATGCCAATTAATTTCCATTTTTTACTAGGGCAACGTTTTCGTGCTCTTCTGAGCTGAGGCTGAAGGCGTC
>NC_061107.1:20540603-20545603 GCF_015104395.2 Macrobrachium nipponense | reverse complement strand
TCTCTCTCTCTCTCTCTCTCTCTCTCTCTCTTAGAGGTTAAGTACCGTTTGCGTGCATGTTCACTGGCGTGGTTGGTATGGTGTTGGCGTGCCATCTCGGTGGCCGCGAGTTCGATTCTCGAGCATTCCATTGAGGAGTGAGAGATGTGTATTTCTGGTGATAGAAGTTCACTCTCGACGTGGTTCGGAAGTTACGTAAAGCCGTTGGTCCCGTTGCTGAATAACCACTGGTTCCATGCAACGTAAAAACACCATACAAACAACACAAAAACAAACTGAATCATCAACTACTATTACTGCTGCACAACTGGAGGGCCACGGCAAGGTCATCTTCTCCTCACCTGAGTAATGCCATTCAAAAGATTCATAGAAAACCTGTTGTCTTTGGGAAATCATCTCTTGATAACCATTTGCCCTTCCATTAGTGTATACTGGATTTGCAATGCATCTCCTTTATGCATATTTCGGACTCACTTATAAAAGCCTCAAAATATTTCTTCCAACTGTCACAATACACTCGATCATTTTTTGACATTTTAGCCTCTCGAAGTACCCATCCTCCTGGGTATGTCTTTTGTGTTTTGCCTTCATCAATCATCGACTTCTTATCCCCCTCCTCTCTCTCTCTCTCTCTCTCGTGCTCCTTAAGAGATTTTAATTGGCTTCTTGTGCCATTAAAGGCCGCCCCGAAATTGCGCGTCCGCCTGCAGTGCTCATTTGGATCTTTCAAGGGTAAGCTCTCAGTAGCACTCCACCATATAGTTTTATTATAAATCTTCTAATAGACTTAGGTTCATTTGTGACCCAGCGTAGAGCAATGTAGAACAGAAACAATGTACTTTTTTTTTAATTACTTACATTCTCACATTATGCGGGGTAATTGCTGAAAGCAATTTAATCTTCTGGTACCAGTACCATCTTTGTGCTTTTTTTTATCGCACTTCTTGTAATTACGTCAACAGCTTATTTTTTTTTATCAAAATCATTTGGATCTTCTTTATCCTCCCACTTATATAATTATACTATTATATTATTGATTATTATTATTATTATTATTCTTATTATTACTTATTATTATGACCTTGAGACATATTTCACTGAAGAGAATGGAAGTTTATATGACGTTGAGCTTATACTCCGCCGTAGCTTATAAAGTTTCTTCGTTGCAAGCAGGTAAATTAAATCACCCCTGGTTGCCATTTATTCGCCTTTCTTTTTAAATAGTAGTGTGAACTATGGACACTGAACTTCAGTCAGCTGCTTTATGATTTACCAAGTTGAGAGGTTGCAGTATGCAAGCTCAACTGCCGTTCTTTTAAAAGAATTATTATTATTATTATTATTATTATTATTATTATTATTATTATTATTATTTATTATTATTATTATTATTATTATTATTATTAAATAACAATAGCTTTCGAACCTTGTGCTAGGTTCATCCTCAGTCAAGTCTGAGGATGAACCTAACACAAGGTTCGAAAGCTAGTATTATTTATATTAAAGAACATCAATTCTCACTCAGCTATGTATATTATTGTGGACCTGCAACCATTATTATTATTATTATTATTATTATTATTATTGGTAGAAGACCCTCTTTTAGACAAATGCTGTTAAAGAGAATGGCAGAATTAAGCGAGTTGATTTTATATATTGTTTTTTTCTATTTTCCGTACAATTCGCTTCTCAGGCTCAGCGATGTTTCTGAGTAACTGGTCAATATTCATATTGGGAATTTTCAAAAAATTATAAATGCTGAAGGTAATCTTTTATTCTATTAGAACAGGATCTCATGTCCAGGTCAAGCAGGGGTCGTCGTCAGTGCCGGTATTATTCCGTAGGCGTAGTTCAATTCTTTTTAACAGTGTTATTATTATTATTATTATTATTATTATTATTCCTGCCATACAAATGTCTGAAGGCGTCAGTTTACGAAATAAGCTTCCATAGAAAAATAAGACAACGGTTCATAGCACCTCGAGGTAACATTCAAGTCTGTATCCAACTAAGGATTCACATATTCTAGACTTGGAGTAATTATTACAATAGGTTGGGTCAATCACAGTTATAATTACTTGTCCAGTGACTCAATTGCAATTGTTATTATGGGGAAGAAAAAATGGCCGTAGCAATTACTATTACGATTGCCCAAAAATTCGTAATTAACACCGTTTCAATGAAATTACAATTACGTCTCATTAAGCGTGTTAACTTATAGGATTCTCTCTCTCTCTCTCTCTCTCTCTCTCTCTCTCTCTCTCTCTCTCTCTCTCTCTCTCCAGTATGTGAATGGAATATTTGTATGCCGTAATTTTAATGATGATGATTCTAAACTGTGAATTACAGTTACTTTATAGATTAGGAATTTTTTTTATTAAGTTGCTGATAAGCAAAATGGATCACAAAATGCTACATAGTTTCCGAAATATTTCACCAGTTACATTCAAACTTATATTCTTCCATTTTAACTAAGAAATGTAGATATGACAAATAGAATACTGAAGGTGAAATAACCACTTTGCATTTAACAGAATTTCTTTTTATTTTTCCGTACAAGAAAACTATTGAGATGGCTATTTGTCTGTCCGTCCGTACTTTTTCTGTCCACCCTCAGGTCTTAAAAACTACTGAGGCTAGAGGGCTGCAAATTGATATGTTGGTCATCCACCCTCCAATCATCGAACATACCAAATTGCAGCCATCTAGCCTCAGAAGTTTTTATTTGATTGAATGTTAAAGTTATCCATGATCGTGCGTCTGACACCGCTATAGGTACCAACAACACTGACCACCACCGGGGCTTGGTTGACGTTTCAAGGACCGCGGCTCGTGCAGCATTGTACCGAGACCGCCTGAAGGTATATCTATATTTTCGGTGGTCTTGATTATAACGCTGTACAGGTAACTCGATTGCGCCTAAGAAACTTTGTCTCGTTTTTTGCTTGTTTAAAAATCGTTATTCCGATTCCATTCTTCTTCCCAGCTGGTTCCCATTTTTTATATGGGGTTTATTATTCCAATTCCGTTGTAGATAGATAAACCAACATCGCGATAGCAGAGCTTAATAAGCAAGGAAAAGGTAAGAGCAGAGCCATCTGCTATCCTCCCCTCCTTCCCCCCCCCCCCCACCCCCCCCCCCCCCCCTCCGCCGCCAGACCCCACCCCCCATTCCTGTTCGCAAGAACCATGGCCATTCGAATTATGCACAACACCTCGCGGTCGAGTGGCAGCCGCCACGTCCATTATCCGCGTCCATTCTCCTCTCCCCCGTCCTCGCCTCCTCGTCGCTTCCATCACAATACCCCCTGGGAAATATCCTGAGTAGTCTTCTTCATACGGAACTAGCAATTAAAAGAAGCAGGTTATACCTTTGTTCGGCCGGTCCCGGAGGAGCTGTCTTGACATTGTAACGGAAGGATAATGAGGGAGGCAGGTATAGGTCATGGGGCCGTGAGGGGGAATGTTGTAAGCAATGTCAACATTCAGGCCTCATTCCATTGCTTGATGAATTGGGCCTTTGGGAGGATCTTTCGACGACTCTGCTGGTTCTTGTCTCTCTCTTTTTTCCCCTCCTCTTTTTTTTCATTTCGCCCTTTTCCATTCTTTTCCACGTTATTCTTGGTTGGGATTCTTGTTTGTTTGTTTGTGATATTTCAAGGTTTTATTTCATTTTGTCTTCGATTTTCAATTGGGTTCTTCGGTCGTTTTATTTTTTTCATCTCAGGAATTATGATTTTGCTTTTTTTTTTTTTGTTTCTTTGCCATTTTGCCGCTTTAAAAATGGAGTGAATGAATTTGTCGTCATTTTGAATGGACCTTAACAGGTTCAAGCGTCAGGAAATATGATGTAGTATAGTCAAGGACAAGGCAGTGAAATTAATAGGTTAATTCAGTATTGTTGTTGACGGTCTGTCTTACACTCGAAAGCGAAAGAAGAATAAAGGAAATCCACATAATTCAAGTATTAGGAGATTTATCACTTATTAAATCAAAATGGTTTGCATTACAAACTATAAAAAAATACTCCCGAAGTTTCTTCTCATCGAGTTGGAACATGAAACGTTTAGCCACGGCCCGTTGGTGGCCTATAGGTGCCAGACGTATGATCATGGTTAACTTTAATCTTAAATCTAATAAAAACTACTGAGGTTAGATGGCTGCAATTTGATATGTTTGATGATTGGAGGGTTGATGATCAACATACCAATTTGCATCCCTCTAGCCTCAGCAGTTTTTAAGATCTGAGGGCGGATAGAAAACTGCAAGTCTCAGATTTTTCACGTCAGTTCAGTTTATAACAGCGGAGGCAAAGACACGACCCTTCGCGAGGAATGCCTATAAGAAAACTCGCATTCCGTTCACCCTCCAGCCTACTTGAGTGTAAGAAGAATCTCAAGAATCGTTACTAAAGCATCCAATTTATGAGGTGACTCGGTAGCAGTGGGGCGGGGGAGGGGGAGGGGGGAATATGGGGTAGGGGAGGGAGATCTGATAGCCTTTCCACTGAGGTGATATAAATGATGAAAATTAACGATGGCCCGGGAAAAGAATGATTAATGAAAGGGCACCCTTGCGCCCCCATCTTATGAATATCTCGCCGCTAATACGCGCACGTATACTAGAACATAGTACAGCGCCTTCTCATAGCCTGGGATGAGCAAAAACACGCACGTGTAGAGAAAGGCCGATTGAAGAAAAACAACAAAGACAGTGGAGTGTTGTTTTATGTATTAGATAAATACACGCTTACACTCTTTTGCAAAATACGCATATACCAACATCGCCTACTGATAACCTATCGAAGCAGTCAGTTAGCTTAAGCATACTATCGCAAAGTTGTTAGGTAACACAGACTATCAATAAAGCGAGACAGTTGAAAATACCACACACAAGGCCACAAACACATACACACACATACATACTATATATATATATGTATATTATATATATATATATATTATATATATATATATATGTATATGTGTATATATATATGT
>NC_061107.1:20525603-20535603 GCF_015104395.2 Macrobrachium nipponense | reverse complement strand
ACGATAATTAAAATTTTGCTTGCATAAATTAATGCCAATTAAAACCTGTATAAAACCTGAAAGGATACAACAGAAAATGAAAATAAAAAACTAATGAAGATCCCCACCAGGTAAACAGGTGCATCCATTAAATCATTATAGCTCATTACCCTGTGAAAATCTCGCCCCGTAAAATATTCTCTCAACATAAAATCACAGGTTGCGCACGTCGCTGCCGCTCTGTCTCTGTCGGGAATGATAATGAATGCATCAGACGTGTTTGCATTCGCAAATGTTTATGCAGCCTGCAATGGTTCATCAGATAACAAGCCGTTGATAAATTCCCCCGGGCAGGGTGCTTTCATTGCCCGCATTAATTCATCCTCGTCCCTTGTTGTCGGGTCTTCATTACCGGGTATTGTTTCTCAGCGGATGCTTTGGTCTTCCGGCTCCCGTTTTGGGTGGTGTTGATTTTTTTTTTTTTTTTTTTAGAAAAAGAAGTGATGGGTGGTATAGGCTTTTAAACAGAAACTACTTTGTAAAGTAAATTCGTCTTTTAATTTTCTATTTTTTTTAAGAGAGAGAGAGAGAGAGAGTGCTTTAAATTTTTTTTTTTTTTTTATAAAAGAAAGGATGGCTGGAATAGTTAAAAAGAGACTACTTTGTAAGGTAAATAGGTATTTTTTTTCTTTCTTTCTTTTTTTTTTTTAGAAAAGAAGGGGTGGCTAGAGTAGACTTTAAAAAACTACTTTATAAGGTAAATAAGAATTTTAAGTTTTTTTTCTGAGAAAAGAAGAGATGGCTGGAATAGACTTTTAAAAAGAAACTACTAAGATAAGTAAGTGCTTTAGTTTTTTTTTTTTTTTTTTTTTTTTTTTTGAGAGAGAGAAGGGATGACTGGAATAGACTTTTAAAAGGAAACTAATTTATAAGGTAAATATGTGCTTTAAATTTATTTATTTATTTTATTTATTTATTTTAGAGAGAAAAGAAGGGATGTCTTGAATAGACTTTTAAAAAGAAACTACTTTATAAGGTAAATAAGAGCTTTAAGTAATTTTTTTATTTTTTTTATTTTTTAGAGAAAAGAAATAATGACTGGAATAGACTTTTAAAAATAAACTATATGTAAGCGAAATAAGTGCTTTAAGTTGTTTTTTATTTTATTTTATTTTTTAATTTATTTTTTTTAGAGAAAAGAAGTGATGGCTGGAATAGACTTTCAAAAAGAAACTACTTTGTAAGGTAATAAGTTATTTAAGTCTATAAAAAATTTGTTATTTGTTAAAAGAAAAGGAAATTTCTTAAACCTTTTTAAACAGTAATTTATGACATATTCTCTGTATAGGCGTATGTAAATCTTTGGTATACCATGTACTCATCAAAGCACGTGCGTATAAGGTATGCGTAAGTACGCCGGTACTTTTATGTCCATTTCTGCGTATATGTGCATGTTTGTATGATATTCGTCACATATGTATGTTCATTTTGTACGGTTAGTTTGCGATCGTTTACTAAATGTCAGCTTCGAATAAGTATATTTATTATTCTCAAAATATATTTCTGTGGCAAAACCAATGGCAAGAGCTTCAAGTGAGCAAGTCGAAACATACGAAATAAGTAGAGAAGTCAGCTGATAAGAAACAATTGCTCATTCCTCATGACGACAAATAAAATCCTAGCACGATTACCAATATCAAAGGCGCTTGTTGGTTCTCGGTAATTCACAAAATAATTGACTACATCAGTAATTACGAAAAGTTATCTTTGAAGGTCTCGTATCTCTGACATACTAGACGAGATATTGTGTCAGAATGACGACAAAGCTGTTGGTGCATTGCTCTTCTAGCATCTAGGTAGGGGGGCGGAGGTCCCATTGGGGGCCAGACTTGCTTTGTCTACCCTTATGCCCGTTATGTACAAAGTGGGCGGCTTAACTTCAAAGGCGAAGTAGATGGAAGCTGATGCATTTATATGGTGATATCCATACGTATGTTCATATATATATATATATATATATATATATATATATATATATATATATATAATATATGTATATAATATACTATACATATAATATATATATATATATAAGTAATATATTATATATATATATATATATATAAATTATATATATATTATATATATTATATATATACATATATGTGTGTGTGTGTGTTTAACTACATATATTATATATATATATATATATCTAATATATATATATATATATATATATATATATATAATCTCATTTTTCCCACATGCATTGATAATATCACGATCCACAGGAAATGTATTTTCATTTCATGGTATAAGAATACAGAGTAATAATGTATTTGAATCACCATTTCATTATCATAATTCATTATTGGGTAAATTCTCGGATAAATGGTCATTGTCCTGAAAATCCTCTTTTGTGGAGAAAACCTCCTAGATACTCTCAAAATGATCATATATGATGAATAGTGCGGAAAAGCACACTGTTGCTGGACTATTCTTTTTTATAGGATATATTCCATTTGAATGCAGAGAGGTTGGTCTGCCATGTGTCTTGATTTCTAACTAATGTCCGGTTCAGTTGTTTAAATTAGCAATGACGATGTATTCTAATAAGTATTTTTATTTATGATGTAGCAATCGCTGTGTTGAATACTTGCTACAGCAATTTATTTAAAGGAGATGAATGATGACATCCTTGCATGTATGCGTTTATGTAGAAATGAAGAGAAATTATTATTATTATTATTATTATTATTATTATTATTATTATTATTATTAGTAAGCCTCCACTGAACAAAATTCCCCCTGAGAAAAAATGAAACAAAGAGGGTAAAGCAACAAACATACAACAAATGAAGATAAACCAACAATCAGTTATAATACAAAATAAAAAAAGTAACAAGTCAGAAAACATCACGATATAGTAAGTGTCAATTTAAAGTCGTATTAGGTTCTTTAGGTTTATAAGCATTGACATCAGTTGAGCTGCAAGAGACAGTTGTATAGTTTATATCACTGAATGTTAAACACCTCTGTGAATGGAATGGAGGACACTTAGCAACTCAGCAGATTAAGGGTACATTGTACAACAATCTCTACCTCATAAGGATCCTATATAATAGACCGCAAGTAAGATGAATAGACATCATACCCTACGGCCACCATCCGAATCATGATAAACCATTATTAGTAACATGGAGGAAACAAACACTTCTTGCCTTAGTGACTAAGATCTGTGAAGTTGTTGATATTCCACAGGAAAATTATTCTACTGGTGGTAGAGCAAAAGATCTGAAGAAGTGGCAGAAAATCAAGTCTATTAATTCGTATGAATGAGGGCTGATTTTCTAGCAGCTTTAAATAATGTGTTTTATAAGGGAGTAAAAGTAAATTGAGGCACAGGCTATACTAATCATCATCAGATACTGAGAGGCATACAGTACAGTGTTACCTATGCAAAAAAGATCAGTAAACAGGCGCTGGGTATGACGGAGACCAGTCAGTAGGACCATTTTTTTTGCCAGAGGTCAGCCTCATACCTTACTAGAACTCTCACTGAACTATTTTAGATCTGTGGTAGGAATAGTAGCATATTCATTTTCGATCGCTTTTAAGGCTAGCAACTAAAATAGCGCCCTTTACCAATTGTGCTATTTTCATTTCTAGACGAACAGTCATGTCAGTAGGATAGACTAAAAAAACACCAAAGATTCTAGAACGCTACCTTTGGGAACACCAGACAAGGTGGGTCTACACTCACTAAAAACATTTTCGGTAATTCCGTTGACATTCATTTGAAAATTTGTGAATGACATCAGACTTGTAGCTTTCAACACTCAAGTTAATGTTTACAAGTAAGACCCATGAGGCTGGCTAATGTAAACGTCACCTTGAGTGTCGAAGTTCGTGCGTAAGTAGAAATAATGTTAAAATTTATTTGAACTTTTCTTGAATCATATAATCTCTTGTCAGGATTGTCTGAATGTAGCTACTTAGATTTCGTCGTATAACCGTAAGTACCTAATTGTTCTATGTAGGTACCCTGACTGTCAAGAGGCAAGTATCTAGTAGACTTAAGTACTTATTGAAGGGTTTAAATATCTGCTTTGCTGAATTCACAGGCAACTGAAGGTTGCCGATATGCTTGTAAAAAATTTTTTTCATCTATGCATGTATACAACCTTTTGGAACAAGTCTTTTTTGCGTAACATTTTTTTTATATGGAGGATAGTCCATTTAAAATATAAATTAACGATAAACTATTCATAGTGATAAAGGGTACCACTTATCTTACCGAGTAATTATTGGACGAATATTATGGCTCACCTCTACCTAAACTTTGTAAGTTAAATTGAATAAGTTTAACGTAGGTTTCACGACAACCGACTTTGTCGACAGCTGTCTGGGAGAACAACAAGAGAAGACGGTTAAGCATAACGTTTTGTGTTGATCAATACGTAATTCTTATCAGTTAACAATGACAAAATGATTGATATAAGATACAAATTGCAGTTTTGTTAGTCAAAGGAGGGGGAATATTTTTGGTGTTTTAAAAAATTGGAGATCATAATTTCGCTTTTCTCATTCATAAACTTTGTTTGCCTCTTGAAAACATTCAGCAAAGTTCAAGAATCTGAACTTGGTGCGACAGGAAAATAAACAAAGTCAGATAAGCTTGGTTTAATTAGTTGCCAGGAGAGTACTCTCTCTCTCTCTCTCTCTCTCTCTCTCTCTCTCTCTCTCTCTCTCTCTCTCTCTCTCTCTCAAGCACAGCCCCACACACGCAAAATCTTTTTCGCTTCACGTATGCAAACAATTGTATTTATTCGAAATGGAAGGACATTGGTTATAAAAAAAGAGGGGGTGGGCCGATTTAAAAACGAAAATGATCTTTAAGAAGGCCAGGGAGGAAATAAAGGAAACTTAGGTAAAAATAAATATAATTGACCGTCAGTATATATGTATAATTATAGTGCTATAGACCTGTTGTAGTATATTTTATGCATAATCATATCCAAGCCAATAAAAACTTGGGTTGTATTGAATAAGTATACGTGCATATACAACTCATTTCCATTTACATATTTATATACATATATACATTTATTAAAACATAATTTCGCTAAGTACGAACTAAATATAATTGACAGCCTGTCTTTGTGTAATTATAGTACTATAGACCTGTAGTATTATATTTTATGCATAGTCATATTCAAGCCAATAAAAACTTAGGTGGTATTGAATAAGTATACGTGCATATACTACTCATTTCCATTTACATATTTGTATACATATATTTATTAAAACATGATTTCACTAGGTACAGTCACACTCAAGCTGTAAGAAAATCACGCGTCGCCACCTGTAGGTACTTAGGACTCGGTGCCTCCATCTCGCTAAAGAGAGAGAGAGAGAGAGAAAAAAATATATTGCTTACTCACAGCTCGAGGTGAGAGAGTAATGAGGTTTGATGTTATCCATACGTCATCGGCGAAACACAAACACCTCCTTGATGCGTGATGTCTCGTAGATGACAAGGATCGCTGTAGATACGGCCCTTAACAGCCTAATTAAGGAGTGAGTCAAGAGATGGGGGGCCTGGCTATCGTCGAGCGGGAAAATATGTGCGGTTGATCTGTTACTCCAGTCTTGCTATTTTTTGTTTAATTTTTTTATTAAGTCTTATTTCTCGTGTATTTTCAATCATAATTCTTTTGTATTTTGAATTATTATTCAATTATTGTTTTTATTCATAGTTTTTGGATTCGATTTTGCTGTATTATCTTTTAACTTTATTAAATTATTATATTTATTCTTTAGGTTCGATATTTTTTCATTCGGTATTCATGATATGACGTTCAACACATGAATCTCGTTTCCACTTTTCTTTTGAGTAATATATTATATGTGTATATATATATATATATATATATATATTATATATATATATATATATATATATATATATGTGTGTGTGTGTGTGTGTGTGTGTGTATATATATATGTATATAAAATATATATATATATATATATATATATATATATATATATATATATATATATATATTTTTTTTTTTTTTTTTTTTTTTTTTTTTTTTTTTACAGGCAGATAGCGATACCAGGCATTTCGCGAACTGCCTGAAATTTCAAGCAGATAGCGAAATGCACTTAAGGACATTTGATCCCCCCAGGGTATACTACCAAACACGGCAAAACAGTGACTCGACGACGCTGTTTCTCCGTGTTTAGTACTAGCCCCGGCGGGTTCAAATGTAGTTCTCCGTGTTTAGCACTAGCCCCTGGGGGTCAAATGTATTTCGCCGTGTTTAGTACCACCAGCCCCTGGGGGTTCAAGTGTACTTCGCTGTGTTTAGTACTAGCCCCGGGGGTCATGTATTTTGCTGTGTTTAGTACTAGTCCCTGGGTCAATTGTATTTTGCCGTATTTAGCACTAGCCCTTGGGGGTTCAAATGTATTTCGCCATGTTTAGTACTTTCCCCCGGGGGTGTCAAATATATTTGGCAGTGCTTAGTACCAGCCTATGAGGGATCAGATGTCCCTAAGAGCATTTCGCTATCTGCCTGAAATTTCAGGCAGTTCGTGAAATGCTTAGTTTCGCTATCTGCCGGTTCAAGAAATTCCTGGTTTCGTTATCTGCCTGTAGCATATATATTATGTTTATGTATATGTATGTATAGAGGCATGTGGTATGTATGTATAGAGGCATGTGCCCCAGTAGGTAATTAACCAAACAGTATTCTCAAGGTACTTAGCCCATTAGCTCGTGAACAGTCATAAAATATAAAGCTCACTCAGTAATCCTTATTTCGGCTTAATATAGCAATTCTGAATTTCCAGATCGTGCTAATTCAGTTAATTTTGAAAAGATGGAAAATTAAATAAATTTCAGTAACATATTAAATGAAATATCCATTCAAACTATTCAAATGCCCTAAAAATATACAAATGCAATAAATCAGTTAAATCCATAACATTACAGTTATAACAACATGGAAAACTTTCGTAAAATAAAATAGGACTGTTGTCTCTCAGTAACATCATTTGTAAATTAAATGACGTATTACAGAATGAAATTATTTGAAATACAATGCAATGTTTATCTGTTTTATTTCTTTATTCGTTATTATAGTTTTCTGTAAAAGAAAACTATTTTGCCGGCTTTGTCTGTCTGTCCGCCCTCAGATCTTAAGAACTACTGAGGCTAGAGGGCTGCAAATTGCTGTGTTGATCATCCACCCTCCAATCATCAAACATACCAAATTGCAGACCTCTAACCTGCGTAGTTTTATTTATATATAAGATTAAAGTTAGTCACAATCGTGCCTCTGGCCACTAGGACCGTCTGAGAGTTTCATGGGCCGCTGCTCATACAGCATTATACCCACACCACCGAAAGATTGATCTATTTTCGGTAGCCTTGATTATACGCTGTACAGGAAATTCGATTGGGACGAAGAAACCTCGGCGCATTTTTTTACTTGTCTTGCGTAACTGCAGCGGGACCACCACCGGACTAACCTCTCTCGCCACTGGCATATAAAGTAACCCGGTCCAAGCTACCTCGATCCGAGCTTTGTGGAGTTACTCAGCATCATTTAGAGTCTGGGCGATAGCCTACTCGTAATCCTGTCTGGGACGAGCCTCTCAGACCGCAAGCCGCCCTTCCCATAAGTGATGCAGGATTATAATGCCTTGGTGTAGCTAGTGAAAATGTTACGAGTGTGTTGTAATGAGGCTGTTCTCACGACTCTCTCTTAGCTTTCTGTAAAAGAAAACTATTGAGATGGCGATTTGTCTGTCCTTCCGCACTTTTTTTGTCCGCCCTCATATCTTAAAAACTACTGAGGTTAGAGGGCTGGATATTGGTATGTTGATCATCCACCCTCCAATCATCAAACATACCAAATTGCAACCCTCTACCCTCAGTCGTTTTAATGTTATTCAAGGTTAAAGTTGTCCATGATCTTGCATCTGGTGCCAACAACACAGGCCATTGCATTGCCGAGGCTGAAAGTTTCATGGCCTGTGTTTGAGAGTTCCATGGGTCGTGGTTGAGTTTCACACAGCATTGTACAGAATGCATCAGGAATAGTCAAACATGACATAGAGTTATAAAATATAATTTATAAGCAATCAAAACTAATGTTGAAAACCTCCCTTAGATAAAATAGACTTGATTTCTATTACTTTTACGTACGTCATTAGAATTCTATTAAATTACATATCACAAGATGACTGTATTCCAATAAACCATAAAAACTACAATAAAAACAATTTATTATATATGAAGGTGTGTGTGTGTGTGATTTTAGGACAATGGTTGTAATGGTTATCTCTTTGAGCTTCCATGGTCTTTTAAATTGTCCTATAACCATATTATATATATATATATATATATATATATATATATATATATATATATCTATATATATATATATATATATATATATATATATATATATATATATATATATATATATATATATATCTTTATCTATATATATATCTATATCTTTATCATATATATATCTATATCTATATATATATATATCTATATATATATATATATATATATATATTATATATATATATATATATATCTATATCTTTATCTATATATATATATCTATATCTATATATATATCTATATATATATGAATATATATATATGTGTATGTGTGTATGTGTCTGTATGTATGCATGTGTGTATGCATGTATGTATGAATGTATGTATATGTATAATCACCATTGTAATGCATATATACACTGGTGTTCTTTGAGATCCGAGCATTTTTATTTGCTTGCCTCATTTTAAAAAGAGCAATGGAAACTGGTCGCGTTTTGGGACAAGGCTGGTATTGGTTCTTGAGTAACGGTGCAGAGTTGCTCCCCAAAAATATACAGACCGCAGAGGTTACAGTAATCGTATCCCCGTATCAATGCTTAAACGAATCTTGGGCGATATCGAAGTAAGAATCGGTTCTTTGTGCGAGGATTAGCGCATGCGCATTCAGATTGGATACCGAAATACATAAGTGGTTACAGAATTATGGTTCTTGCATTTCTAGGGGAGCGTGATTGTTTGTTTGTTTGTTTACGGGACATATTTCAGGTACTGGTGAGAGTTGGTCTTAAATATTATAATAGATTAATTTCTATTTTATTATTTATTTTATTTAAGCATTATTACCTTAGCTCTCAATGCTACTTTTCTCTACTTAATTAGTCTCGCGTTTGTAAGATTACCGTCGGGTATACCAACAGAACTGTAAACATAAAATTATTAATATTTTGTTCAATTTTTCGCCAGTGAAAATATGTATATTATAAGAGGAAAAATAGAAACAAATTTTCTTCTTCTTCCTCTTCTTCCTATCCTTCTTCTTCTTCGTCTTCTTCTTCTTCTTCTTCTTCTTCTTCTTCTTCTTCTTCTTCTTCTTCTTCTTATTATTATTATTATTATTATTATTATTATTATTATTATTATTATTATTATGCTTTTGTTGTTGTTGTTGTCCTTGTTTTTGTTAATGTAGTTGCTGCTGCTTCTGTTGTTGGTTTTTTTTTTTTTGCGAATAGGAATAAGAGAACCTCGAGAAAACACAAATAAAAATGTTTGAAATATACATGAAATTTTAATGAACGAATGCATAGGAAAAATAGATAAAAAAAAAACATTCTTTTGCCTCCCAACTTACACTGGTACGAACAATCCCTCCTGGCTAATGATAACTTAGTGACGAGGGTGGAGATTATGCCCGACATTATACCCAATTTGGGCATGGGGACGGATAAGTGGGTTGCGGGATCTCTTGTTGGGGGTAGTCAAGAGGGCGAAACTAAATAAACAAATTTGGGTCATAAATTCGCCTCATGATAAGGGGATGTCGGGCTAAGGGGCGCGCTTCAATTTTTGCTTGGAGAATGCTTTGCAGTGTTGCAAAACTTTCAGCGGCTTTGCTTAGGAGGTCTGCTTACAAAGATTGTAACTGATTTA
>NC_061107.1:20518103-20523103 GCF_015104395.2 Macrobrachium nipponense | reverse complement strand
AACCGGCCGTAACGTCACTGAAGTCCAGATTTCTCCTCTGTCCGCTGGTTCGAATCCACGAGAGGACGGAATTATTATCAACCAAAAAATTACCCTTATGGTAACATATGAAAATATATTAATTCCGAGATAGAGCGGATTGGATATTAAAGGACATTAGTTGCTTAATGCATGTATATGAATCACGGTGATGTGATAAAATTAATTACATATATGTATATATATACATACACACACATAAATACATACAGTGTGTTGAAAACAGAACCGAATACCGTAGTGAATGAAAGGGGGTTTTAGCGTGCTGTTGGTGAGACGTCAAGTGTAGGTGTATGAGCTTGTTAATATTGTGGAAGTATTATGCACCAGCGTCTCGTCCATTACTCACTTGTTCAAGTGTGAATGTGGCAGTGATCCTCGCCTGTCAAGGAAATGAGTAAATATTGAAAAAATGAGTCTGCATATGTGAAATGTACATATTCACCCACATACGAACATGAAAATGAAGGGAGAATGTCCTGCACAGACGCCATCTATAGGAGAATTTGAAAATCTCCATCTGGCCGAGCGCGAACTCTGACCAAAAGTCGCGCCACCTCGGGAAGGGGATCTATCTCCCAAAGATATCGGGAATCCAGCACTCTGCAACACAACAGGTAGATTGAAGGAAAGTGGAAAGTGCCCATGTTTTTTGCGTTGCAGTTTTCCTGTCTGCAATTTTGACCTTTCCGTACCTTTTTCCCTGATATATTATATCAAGAATTGTACTTTTATGATGACTATTATTTTCCTTTTGTTGTATCATTGTTGGTCTTATTATTGTTATTATCATTATTACTTATATAAAAGAATTTTATTTATGAATAAATGTAGGCAATCCGTTATGCTGGCGAATTTTAATGTTATCATTATTAGCATTATTATTATTTTATTAAAAGCATTTGCTGCCTCAGCTGCGTTGATTTTATAGGTTCTTTTCTATTCTTCTAATTATTGTTTTCTCATTGTTACAACAATGAGAAAACAATAATTAGAAAAATAGAGAAGATCCTTTATAAAATCAACGCAGCTGAGGCAGCAATTACTTTTAATAAAGTATGTTTAAAAGACGGTTTACTTCCAGCATATCATCATCATCATCATCATCATCATCATCATCATTATATAATCAGTCGGGATTTAGCCATCCACCAAATGAGCAGTCTAACATTTCTTATATTCATTCATCTTCCTTCTTGCTGTGGATGAATAAAAAAAAGAATGAATAAATAACCCAATCGCTAGAAATCTGATAAAACGAGCATCATGGCCATGAATATATCGACTGTGCCTCTTGAAACCTTCCCAACTATCCGAACAGTTAACTGAAGGCGCTTGAACTAATATAGCCCTAATTTGCATTGCTTTATTAATACTCGTATAATCTGACGCATATATAGCTGAGTACAGAGCTGGGTAGACTCTGGATCAATGTTCACGTGGCTAGGAAAGAGAAGGTTAAGGTTTTTTCAAAGTAGGAACACGCGTTGGTCTAAAGTTAAGTATATCTTAGTTTAACCAGACCACTGAGCTGATTAACAGCTCTCCTAGGGCTGGCCCGAAGGATTAGATATTTTTCTACTTGGCTTGGAACTAGTTGGTCACCTAGCAACGGGACCCACAGCTTATTGTGGGAACCGAACCACATTATATCGAGAAATGAATTTCTATCACCAGAAATAAATTCCTCTGATTCCGCGTTGGCCGAGCCGAGAATCGAACTTCGGACCACCGGATTGGTAGCCGAGCGCGAAAACCACTCGTTGGTCTAAAAACAAAACAAAAGCTTATCTAAATTTTGTATTTATTCCTTCGTTCTTTTTTATGCCTTTGCATTCGTTGTTGGTTATGGTTATGTAAATTAAAGTTGATATCTGGGAGTAATGGTTGGAGGTGTATTACTAGTATAATAACGGAAAATTGTTTTTGTATGGCTTTGAAAATATATTTTTACTTATAGAAGGGCTTTATTTGTTTATTTATTGTCTCAGGAAATGGTCTGTGCAATGTTGGAAGTTTCAAATATCTTTCGTAAGGAAGGCAATGATTTTCTCTTCGGTTAGGATTGCATTGGAGGAAATATCTTTTTCCAATATAAAAAAATATCTGGGTCAGTAGATTTTAATTATTCTGCATGATAGAGAGATTGCAACGACGTTCATGTGAGTCTGTAAGTATGAGGGCATGTGTGTGTGTGTGCGCGCGCGTGTTCGTGTAAGGGGCAAACGCATTGGTCTTTATGAATGGATATTTAAAGTCCAAAATAAAAACAGCCACATTTATGGCCAATTTGTATATATAACCTTTGGAATAATATTTGACGATGGCAGGGAAATGATATTTCCTACCATTTGTAGCTGCAGTATTGCATATTGGATGATGTTCCAAGCCTTTTATTCAATTCTGTCTTTTGCCGATGGGAATTTTGTTGTTAGTGATTTATTGTTCATTGACCTCTCTATGCGTGAAGTAATCGTCCATTTCTTGTAATGATTGATGTGGCATAGCGTTCAATATTTTATTGATATTGCTATCTTCATTATGACTGTTTTCGGTGATTTTGTTTATACTTTTTTTTTGTGCTCTCTTTTTTTATAATGATTGTATATGGAGAGGACACTTGATAAGAAAAATCTCCTAATTCAATAAAAACGTTTACTAAGTTAAATGAACACTGAAAATCATTCAGTTTGAGATGACAGTTTAGTCATATTCCTAAACATTTGAAAGTAAACACGTGTGATATATAGCTCGTTGTTCAAGAGCTTAACTCCCACGTTCTTTCATTTAGAGGTTAAGAATGTATTATGTGATCTGAAATTACTTTATATAATATCGAAGATGCCATTTCTGATTAACGTTTTCCATCTTATTCTTCGTTTATTTGTTAGGGGAGCTCTTTGTTCGTTTGTATTGTGTTTATACGTTGCTTGGAACCAGTGGTTATTCAGCAACGGGACCAACGGCTTTACGTGACTTCCGAACCACGTCGAGAGTGAACTTCTATCGCCAGAAATACACATCTCTCACTCCTCAGTGGAATGCCCGGGAATCGAACTTGCGGCCACCGAGGTGACAGGCCAAGACCATACCGATCACGACACTGAGGCGCTTGGGAGATCTTTGTAAACGAGAAAGGTCGTATTCAGGGACACCTGAATTGATGCGATCACCTTTATGCATCTAATACAAAACCACTTCCTCGCCGAGATAAATGTCATTCTTCACACGTACCCTGTTGCTATGACATTTTCCGTTAGCTTTCAAAATGAACGTAGGTAATAAAATCATCTAGTTGTTTCATGGGGAGACGGAATTAGGATATATTTGCAATCTCAATGTAGAACGGTAAGAGCTTTTTGTCATTAGTTTTTGTAATCAGAGATTAAAACAGGGTACAGAGACTATCTTGTACTGGTAGCAGAACTTTCCATTTACTGCGTATATTTTTATCCCTTTTGCAATATATCCTCTTTAATAAGATGCGTTGTCCTTACAAATACGAAGTTCCTTGTTGAACGAGTAGTTTACGTGCTAGCCTGCCAATTCAGCAGTTGCGAGTCCCACTCCTTGCTCGGCCAACGTGGAATCAGAGGAATTTATTTCTGGAGATTAGAAATTAATTTCTCGAGATGATGTGGTACGGATACCACAATAAGCTGTAGGTCCCGTTGCTAGGTAACCAAATGGTTCCTAGCCACGTAAATATCTAATTCTTCGGGCCAGCCCTGGGAGGGCCATTAATCAGCTCAGTGGTCTGGCTAAACTAAGATATGATAAACTTACAAATACGAAAAGTTGAAAAGCAAGTTTTAAAGCGTGGATAGTGAGAGGTTCCTTAGCAAATAAAATCCAAGCTCTGCCTCTGACTGCAATTAATTACATCCATTTGATGCATTTAGGCGAGAATGGAAGGGAAGGGGAAACGTGTTTTTGCCTATTTCAGACATAAAGAGAATGAAAAAGATTTGGAATATCTAAAATGGAGATGCAAAGTCCTTATCAAGATGGAGGAGTCAAGGCACTATAGTAGATTCACATCAACCGTGACATCTGATGTCTAGGCCAGTCCCTTACGACGCTCCTGATTGGCTGTTGATAAGCCAATCACAGGGCTGGAAACTCTCAGTCTCTTGAGAGAGTTCACATGGGTAGGATTTATGTTCCACCTCTCCTGAGGGATATGTCTTTTGAAAGTATCCCTCAGGAGAGGTGGCACTTACATCCTGCCGATGTGAACTATCTCGAGAGACTGAGACTTTCCAGCCCTGTGATTGGCTTATCAATAGCCAATCAGGAGCGTCGTAAGGGACTGGCCTAGACATCAGATGCACGGTTGATGTGAATCTACTATCGTAAAAGATGAAGCTTTGGTTGGGGACATTCATAACTTCACCTCATTGTATATCAATTGCTGCATCGTACTGTTCTCCGTATTTGAAACAAAATTAATAAGTGTACAAGCCTTAAAATAGATGACGTACTCGGTTCAGAACAACGCTGCCAATACTAATCGACTCGAGTTGTATGCTGTTGACAGTTGATCGGTAGTTTGTTATTGATAAAGTGCCCCAGATACTGAAAAAAAAAATCGGTGGTTCCTTTTCACGAGCACCGGCCTTCCTCCGTGAGTCTCCGCGTACCAATATTTCATCTTATCTTGGCCCTGGGTTTTTATAGTTGATCATTAAAGATGAGGCAGTGTCCACAATTTTCACCAGAATCTCACAAATTATTCTTGGATGACAAACTTATTTTCAGTATATGATCAAGGAACGAATATACGGCAGAAACATATTCCATTAAAATTTGTGCCTGAAGTACAAATAAAGCTGTGAAAAAAAGGGAGAACTAACGAAAATATGACTGCCATTCGTATGGTAATACGAACTGGCAGATTTCGTAGACGTGAGACGTTAGCTGTCAAGAGAAGCCAAAGATATGACCCACAGACGTCGTTG
>NC_061107.1:20505603-20513103 GCF_015104395.2 Macrobrachium nipponense | reverse complement strand
ACCTGCCTTGAAGAAACTGGATCAAACATTCAGCCATTATAGTCCCTTCTAGCATTCTGGAAACCTGCCTTGAAGAAACTGGATGAAATATTCAGCCATTATAGTCCCTTCTAGTGTTCTGGAAACCTGCCTTGAAGAAACTGGATGAAATATTCAGCCATTATAGTCCCTTCTAGTGTTCTGGAAACCTGCCTTGAAGAAACCGGATCAAACATTCAGCCATTATAGTCCCTTCTAGTGTTCTGGAAACCTGCCTTGAAGAAACTGGATGAAATATTCAGCCATTATAGTCCCTTCTAGTGTTCTGGAAACCTGCCTTGAAGAAAAACTGGATCAAAACATTCAAGCCATTATAGTCCCTTTCTAGTGTTTCTTGGGAAACCTGCCTTGAAGAAACTGGGATCAAACATTCCCGCATTATAAAGTCCCTTCTAGTGTTCCTGGAAACCTGCGCGTTGAGAAACCGGATCAAACATGTCAGCCATTATAGTCCCTTCTAGTGTTCTGGAAACCTGCCTTGAAGAAACTGGATCAAACATTCAGCCATTATAGTCCCTTCTAGTGTTCTGGAAACCTGCCTTGAAGAAACTGGATCAAACATTCAGCCATTATAGTCCCTTCTAGTGTTCTGGAAACACCGTTGCCTTGAAGAAACCTGGATGAAATTTATTCAGACCATTATATCCCTTCTAGTGTTCTGGAAACCTGCCTTGAAGAAACTGGATCAAACATTCAGCCATTATAGTCCCTTCTAGTGTTCTGGAAACCTGCCTTTAAGAAAATGTATGCGCTGGTGTCCGTCAGGTTACTAGACATGATAAAATCAAACCTTCGGATTCGTTAGCAGCAGTGCATAGCAGCGGCTAATCTATTGGTTTGGTCCTTATGTAAAGTATCTACAAGAATTCTTATGTGAAGTTTTGATTCTGCATTTTTTGTCCCTTGTTTTTATTTTTATGAGTTCTTGAATTAATCTCCCTTTCCGTGAATCCTAATATGAGTGCTGATGGAAAATCTCGGTGAAGTGTTCACTTTCTTTGCCATTTCAACGATAAGGGTTTCTCACGAACTGAGACAAGATCAAATATCTGGTCTTTATGGAGTAAGGCGTCAGTCAGTACATACTCACAAAAATGAAATTAATAGATAAAGCGCACACACACACACACACACACACACACACACACACACACACACACACACACACACTCTCTCTCTCTCTCTCTCTCAAGAATAGGACTCAAGATGCCCTCTTTCGGTGTACTGCTATACAACTGAAGCGACGCTGAATGCTTTGAAGGTACAGTGGCGGATCAAGAATAAAAATTGAGTTTCAAGTAAATAAAAAATAATTGATATCAGAAAAGTCTTTTCATCTGATCCTCTTTGCAGGTTTTCCTTGACAGTTTCTTAGCAAGCGCAAATTCCTTGATGCAAACGTTACCTGATCTCTTTTTTTATATATTAATTTATTCAGTAGCTTTAGTTAAGTAATTAACTTCTTAATTTTCATTTAGTGAGACTTCATTAGATTGCATATTTTACCGTTTGTCGAGAAGGCGTGACCGGATATCCAGAAGTTCAGTAGCAAAGTAATTGCAAGTTAATTTATATATATTTACAAAGGTTAATTGAGTTAGAATGACTCCACCTTCCCTGATCTTCATATCAGTCATTTCTGTTACTTGCGTTTGAAGTTATTAAAGGTAGACATATATTTAAGGTGCATTAGTTTATTTGTATCATTTTGAACGTGTATGTAAATGTGAAAAGTATTGAACATATAAAAAGGTGAGCATATATGATGAAATAATACACGCATGTTAATGGTACTTGTAATTATACGTATTGACATACGTGGGTAGTTGATTGATAAGGAAATTCTCAAATTTCATAAGAAATTTTTAGAGTAAATAATTAGTGTTACTCTTGAACAGGTTATTAACGGCTTACGTCCCTTAAGGAATAGTATATAAAAATGAAAGAAAAAAAATAGAATAAAAGAGCAATCAAAAGCGATGTCGATGAATAATTAACGCCCACAAATGTAAGTTTGAGCGCCATGAAAGATTTCGTAAACCTGTCGCTCGTGGTTTCGCTTTTGTTTTAGACCTGAAATTTTTGATGAAGCCGTCTTTTTGGAAATGTCCTAATTAAGGGATCATTACTGAAATTGCCTTCGGAAATTTGGGGAAAAGATAGGCTCTTCATGACAACATAATGAGTTCTTGTAATTAATATTAATTTTGAGCTTATATTCCGTAAAATTAAGTGCTAATGATATTATACACCTCAGGCACGTAACCAGGTTCAGTTTAAAAAAAAAAAACAATATTATTATGATCGTATATTAATGAAAATGACGAATCGTTCTGTTTTCTCTTTAACCACAAATGTTAATGTGAGACAACGTACCTCCTTCAGTCCAGTTACTGAACTTCATTTATGTTGTATTTGAAGTTTAGTAGTTTCTCTAATCTCACTCGCATTAATCCGTATCAACTTAACAGATGCATCGTTTTTGAGCAAACGTGTAGCAATAACATGTAATTTAACCAGTATGACGGAATTCTGTTAATGTTTGTGATCAAGTATGACAAATCTCTGTTAATGGTTGTGATCCAGTATGACGAAACTGTTAATGTTTGTGATCCAGTATGACAGAATTCTATTAATGTTAGTGTTCCAGTATGATGAATTTCTGTTAATGGTTGTGATCCAGTAAGACTAAATTCCGTTAATGTTTGTGATCCTGTAATGAACAAAATCTCTGCAATGTTTATGATCCAGTATGACGCTGTTTATGTTTGTGATCCTGTATGACAAATCTCTGTTAATGGTTGTGATCCAGGATGACGAAACTGTTAATGATTGTGATCCAGTATGACAAAATTCTCTGTTAATGTTTGTGATCCAGTATGACGAAATTCTGTTAATGTTTGTGATCCAGTATGACAGAATCCTATTAATGTCTGTGATCAAGTATGACAAATTTCTCTTAATGTTTGTGATCCAGTATGACAGAATTTTATCAATGGTTGTGATCCAGTATGGCGAAATTCTGTTAATGTTTGTGATTCAGTATGACAGAACTCTGTTAATGTTTGGGATCCTGTATGACGAAACTGTTAATGTTTGTGATCCAGTATGACGAAACTCTGTTAATGGTTGTGATCGAGATGATGACGACTGTTAATGTTTGTGATCCAGTATGACGAAGTTCTGTTAATGGTTGTTATCCAGTATAACGAAATTCTGTTAGTGTTTGTGATACAACATGAGGAAAATTTTAATGTTTGTGATTATATGATGACGAAACTCGTCCAGTATGATGACTCTGTTAATGTTTACTTATACATGCACCTATGCAATCCATCGACATTAACATTACATCACGCCTTCGAAATCCAAAAGACTTTGGTGTTCTGTGCTTGATGAGATACCTATAGACATCGAAGACGCATTAGCCTTATGAGAAATCAATGTTACACTGGAGCAGAACCACGAAATCCGCTTTAAATGGTTTCGGATGACCGCTGTGACACGCAGACCTGTTAATGATCTGGGAATTGGCATCGTCGACGATGGACACCTCTAATTGATGTAGCTGAGTGAGGCAGTTCCCGCCTCCTGCCTGCCTCACGCTTTGACGCGGGGTCGGGGGTGGTGAGGGTGGACTTTCTCTCTCTCTCTCTCTCTCTCTCTCTCTCTCTCTCTCTCTCTCTCCTTTCTTCTCTTGCAGTAGCATCTTGACCTCTTCGCCTTGTATTTCATCACCTCATCCATGACCGCCTTTGTTTCCTCCTAATCTTCCTTACATAGAGATTGCTTACCTCCTCCTCCTCCTCCTCCTCCTCCTCCTCCTCCTCCCACCTCTCCTTACTATAGTAGTTTCTAAGACCAAGAAACAGATAGAAAGCGCCTCAGTGGCGTGGTTGGTTTGGTGTTTGCTTCTCACCTCGGTGGTCGCGGGTTCGATTCTCGGCCATTCCATTGAGGAGTGAGAGATGTGTATTTCTGTTGATAGAAGTTCACTCTCGACGTGGTTCGGAAGTCACGTAAAGCCGTTGGTCCCGTTGCTGAATAACCACTGGTTCCATGCAACGTAAAAACACCATACAAACAAACAAACAAACAGATAGAGCTCAAGGGGTCTGTACTGGAATGTTAATGCCTCCAGAAATAAACAATTTGCGTTAGGGCCCATAGAAATAACTATTGAGGATTCTCACACACATGAAGATATAGATAACTGTTTTGTTCGTTTTGGGAAGACCTTTTTCCTTTTTATTGTATTTTTTATATATTTATTATTTATTTATTTTCATTTTTTTACCTTGTTTTCGATAATTTAATCATTTCCGCCATTACTACGTTTATCTAATTCATTCTTCTCTTGCATTAACACTACTTCGTTTTTTAATTGTCTTATTTATTTATTTGTTCTTTTATTTACTTATTTAGAGTCCAACAATTTAATTCTTTTTTGACATGCTATATTTCCGTTACATGGTTTCCTTCTTTTATTAATTAATTGTAAACACCATCAAGTATTTCTTGGCATGGCTTCTTTATTTACTGTTTTTTTTTATTTACGTCTCTTAAATTTTTTTTATTTACTTTAGATATATATACATATATGTATCACGAAAAAGTTAAATTGTTTATCTAAAATAAATAAATAAAAATGTTAAGTGACGTAGAGAGAGAAAAAACAGCAAATAAAGAATGCATGCCAAGAAATAGTTAATGTTGCTTACTTTACAATTAATTAATAAAAGAAGGAAGCCATGTAACGGAAATATAACATGTCAATAAAAGAGTTAAATTGTTTGACTCCAAATAAGTAATTAAATAAATGAAACAATTAAAAAACGAAGTAGCGTTAATGCAAGAGAAGATGAATTAGCTAAAGTATTATTATATATATATATATATATATATAGTATATATATATATATATATATATATATATATACGTATATACAAGTATATATATCATATATATATAGTATATATATTATATATATAGTATATATATACTTTATATATATATATATATATATATATAATATATATATATATATATATATTATATATATATATTATATATATATATTATATATATAACAAGCTTACCCGTCTTTTCGAGGAAATGTCTGTCCGTTTTTTATATCCATTAATATAGTCTTGAGGGTTTTTGCAGGGAAATATCCGGGTTCTCTCTGTCCCGGCTGACGAAGGGAGCTGCTTAATACTAAGATCATGTAAAGAAAACGGGCAAAAAAGCAGTGAAGAAAAAACACAAACAGGCTTTAGAACCGATAGGGGAGATAGATTTGCCTGTCGCCCGAAAGGAATAGTAAGTTGAAGGAGAGAGGTAAAACCGATAAATATATTAGTTTTTATTCGTTTATTTACTTTGATGTAAATGGAATATGGTCAACAATGCCTTTGATAGCCGGTCTCCTATGCAGTCTTATGAAAATCAACAAGCATTTGCATGAACGTACTAAACATCCACAAGCGTTTGCATGAGCGTACTTGCATAGATGTGCATTCTTCATTTCCGTCCAACTTTCTTTGCTACTGGAATGGATATGTTCCATTTGACATAAAATGCGTTACTGACAGCTGAGAACGGAAATTAATATAGGAAGGACGTCTAAGTAAACTTGCCCATATCATATTCCATTTATCCAGGTTTTTTTTTTTCATTTTAAGTTTTCTACATATTGCATGCATAAATATGAGCAAATAAATGTTTGATGTGACATAGAATTATTTAAGAAACATTAACTTCGTTTGCTACAAATGTTTTTTATCATTCGACGAGTGCGTTGGGTAATCATTTCAAGGACTATCTTAACCGTTCGTAACTATAGATCAAAAGAGTCACATAGAGCTTGCGAATGATACAAAATTATTGGTTCTTTCCACAAAAGTTAGAAATAGAATACTCCTTTTGGTAAAACAATAAAGTTTTTCACCTTGGCATAAATATATGTAACATTTTACCATTCGAGATCCGTATAAAAACAAAATTTACCTTTTTCAATAATTCAAGTTTGAACTATCGTCGTTATCTCTAGAAAAAAAAAACTTAAAAAGTCGAAGACCATAAAGTTAATAGGCTTCTCGAAAATTGAGTTCTCTATGTGAAAACGATATAAAAATAACTGTTTTTGGTAACATGTCCAGTTTGCGCACAGATGACCTAGATGAGAGAGAGAGAGAGAGAGAGAGAGAGAGAGAGAGAGAGAGAGAGAGAGAGAGAGAGAGAGAGAGAGAGAGAGATTGAAATTTCTTAGGATAATATACTTTTACAGCCTTATTTAGTTTCCTGTTGAAGGAAACTATTCAGGTGGCTATTTGTCTGTCCGTTTGCACTTTTTCTATCCGCCCTCAGATCTTAAAATTTACTGAACCTAGAGGGCTGCAAATTGGTATAGTGATTGATCACCCTCAAATCATCAGACATACCAAATTGCAGCCCTCTAGCCTCAGTAGTTTCTATTCTATTTAAGGTTAAAGCTAGCCGTGATCGTGCGTCTGGCACCTCTATCGTGCCAACAATTGTAGGGCCGTGGCTGAATGTTTCATGGGACTGGCTGAGAGTTTCATACAGCATTATACGCTGTTACAGAAAACTCGACTTCGAAGATTTTTTATTTTTATTTTATTTTATTTCATTTTATTTAATTTAATTTTTTTTTTAGGTATATACCAGTAAAAAGAACAGGACGCAGCCATCTCTTGACACTTTCAGAATTAACACTTATAGATGAGCGTATACCGCTCTGCTATGGGGATTTATACTAGAAATATTTTTTTGTAATACACAACTCTGAGGACTGATTCAGGTCAGTGTCCTCTGATGTTAATCACATACTGAAGAAATAATGTATGAGTGCTGGGGGATTATTATTATTATTATTATTATTATTATTATTATTATTATTATATTATTATTATTATTATTGTACTCAGTAATTTTTGTGGGTTTCTTTTTCCATCTTCAGAAAAAAAAATTGATAGACTTTTTTGTTTGGTTTATTATTATTATTATATTATTATTATTATTATTATTATTATTATTATTATTATTATTAGTAGTAGTAGTAGTAGTAGTAGTAGTAGTAGTAGTAGTAGTAGTAGTAGTAGTAGTAGTATGCATTTATCAAAGGAAACGGAAAACGCAGCCTACTGGTATTATCGCTCAAAAGACTGAAGGGAAAAGATAAATAGAAAGGGAAGTCTAGAAAAAAAGGGGGCCTAAATCCAAAGAGGGGGAGTGGCTTCACTTCAAAGACACGGCAGTAATCATTGAGTAAAAATATGCACTGATTTGTATCTTGAGTTTTTTTTTTTCTTAAATAATATGCGTATTTAATGACGAATGGCGTAAAAGGTACCTCACTCCCCTTCACTTGAAAAATATGGGGAGGATATTGCAATTTCCTGCCAATAAGTAGTTCATTCTAGGCTATATCCTTATCT
>NC_061107.1:20495603-20500603 GCF_015104395.2 Macrobrachium nipponense | reverse complement strand
TTTACTTTTTTACTTATGCGTTAAAGCAATTCTTATAAAGATAAGATTTCCCAGCTCCTTGTACCAGTAATGCTTCTCGGAATGATGTTCCATCTTTTTCTTTTTTTTCTATGTTTATGGAATGTTTAATAGTGATCTTTAGTGAGATTTTAATCTTGGAGAATTTGGATTATTATCTCTCTCTCTCTCTCTCTCTCTCTCTCTCTCTCTCTCTCTCTCTCTCTCTCTCTTTTGCACAATTTCATTCCGGGTGGATTTTATGTTTATGTAACTTTTATTGCGGCGATTTTTAGTTAGATATTTTATCTTCGGGAGTTTGGATTATTCTCTCTCTCTCTCTCTCTCTCTCTCTCTCTCTCTCTCTCTCTCTCTCTGTGCCTTTGCACAATTTCATTTCGGGTGGATTTTATGTTTATGTAATTTCTAATTGCGACTTTTAGTTAGATATTTTAATCTTCGAGAGTTTGGACTCTCTCTCTCTCTCTCTCTCTCTCTCTCTCTCTCTCTCTGCCTTTGCACAATTTCATTCCGGGTGGAATGAGGCGTTTCACTGAAGCAATCCCGCAAATTGATGGGGACAAATGGGCTGCAAATAAGACGAAAGGCGCAACTAATCCCCGGGGGAATTTGATAAAGGGCGGATCTTTTCTTCCAAAGGGGCACTGATGTAAGTAGGACCTTGAATGAGTGATTGCTTTTTCTCGCATGGCGACGTTTAGACTACCACTATCTAGACAGTGTTTTCGAGGGTGAGGTTTTAGTTATTACCTATTACTTTAAATGCTGCTTTGTATAACATTTCGCGTACTCGGGGTGTAAGCCTATCAACTACTTCGTTGTTGTTGTAAGGGGTGTGGTAGAAAAGCCTAAAAAGGTCTAAAGGAGGAGTTTCGCGTTGAGTTAAAGATACAGGAATTGTAGGATAGGATATACATGATTTATTTATTAGAATGAAAATGTAAAAAAATAAATTATGTGCATGTTATGCAATACGGAAAAATAATTTCTAATAAAATAATACATATTTGTTTTAATTTTCGTTTGTGAAATAAGGATCAGTTTGACCGTAGATTTTAACACGTTTTGTTTTAGAATAAGCTAAGAATATAACGTCTACAGCTTACGTGTGAGGCGAAAATCACGCAGCCCGGGTAAGCTGGCAGTCGGATCACGCATTGTTTTAACATGCAGGAGTTTAGCAAGTAGTGGCAATGCGTAAATAGATGAACGGTGCTGTATGCTATAACATTTCATTGAAATTGATGGACTTATTTGGAGAACGCTCTGCGGTTAAAATTTGGATGTTAATTATTTAGCCCACATAGAGCTCCGCCGTAAGGAGGGGTAGGGCCGTCAGTGCACCTCACGTGTTACACTGTAGGCATTACTTAAGGGTCTTTGCAGCGCCCCTTTGGACCCTAGCTACAACCTCTTTCATTCCTTTTACTCTACCTCAGTCCACATTCTCTTTCATCCGTCTGACTTTCCATCTTCTCTAACAATTGTTTCAAAGTGTAACTGCTTTGAGGTTTTCCTCCTGTTAAATCTTTCAAACCCTCTCACTGCCAGTTCCCCTTTCAGCGCTGAACGGCCTCATAGATCCCAGCGCTTGGAATCTGGCCTAAATTCTAAATTCTATTCTCTAGACAGAGCCCCAGAGACAGATGAGCGAACCGTCATCCAAATGGCAAAGAACAAAAATGAAAGAGTAGCGGATCATCTAGAGGAGATCCAGAACACCCTCCTCCGCGGTAAAAGTGATGGCCCCATTTGAGAAAGAACTTCTCTCTCTAGTCTTTCCGGAAATGGCCGTTCTCATCCTTTCGCGTGGGATTTGAATCGTATCACCCCCCATTAGAGTAGCTTTTCCCTCTCATGAAATGGGATCACGTTCATCCTCCGAAGGCCTAAGCCTCGGGGATTCTGCCCCCCCTCCCCCCCCACCCCCCTCTCCCTCCGTCTCTCTACCATCATATTCCAGCCTTCGAATGGTCGGTGAGGACTAAAGGCCTGATTGTCAGACATGGAATAAATTATCTGAAGGAGATAGTCTTAACACTCTTCACATTATCATCATAATTGTGTTTCCTAAGTTTGCTTTAATTCGCGTACAGGGATGTTTCCTAAGATGTTGTCAGAGCTTCGGTACTGACGTTTAGAATACCTTATTACTATAATCCAAGGCAAATCCCTCCCGTCATCTTATTGTAAAACACAAATCATTTTCAGCAAGAAAAAAATATTTTCATTTATGTCTCTATAGTGACCTTTAATAAAGTAACCTACTGACCTCCCTCATAGACTTTTTGTAAATTCTACAATAGCCTTTTTAAGTGTATGTTTACTGAGTATAAATTGCTGTTTACCCTCCTTGGTCGTCATAAGAATTGTTCATGAAAATGCCTGTGCGTGTGTATGTGTGTATATCTGTGATATAAATGTAGGGCTGCAAAGCCTTACTTAGCCTGCGGTCATACACAGATTTTTACAAGATTTTGAACAGCAAGAATACTATTGATTTATTCCCTGATAAGGTTGGAGGAATAAAAGAGTGACTGCTGTTGGCATCTGACATTTAAACGACGCTTCCTCTTGCCAAGGGAAAGAGAAGTGGTTGGGGAAAGAAAGAGTTCAGTAGATTATGTGTGCTCGTACAGAGCAGTAATCGATTGCGTAAGTTACAAGGAGAACGGCTGGAGGCATATCTGATCATTACTTGATTGAGGCAAAGATTAAAATACAAGGTATTTCTAGTCAGTGTTCAAAACATGGTTATAGTTGTATTTAAAACCATTGCGTTTAATGCTGAGACACTGCATGTATGAAGATGAATAAAGGTTAAGCTTAAACGCCTCAGTGGCGTGATCGGTATGATTTTAGCCTGCCACCTCGGTGGCCGCGAGTTCGATTCTCGGGCATTCCATCGAGGAGTTAAAGATGTGTATTTCTGGTGATAAGAAGTTCACTCTCGACGTGGTTCGGAAGTCACGTAAAGCCTTTGGTCCCGTTGCTGAGTAACCACTTGTTCCAAGCAACGTAAATACACCATACAAACAAACAAAGCAACATATTATTTTACCCTTTTAGTACATATTTTGGGGGAAGCTTATAACCCAATGCCCTTCCCAACCATAGCTGCGACTCACTACAGCCACCTAACCACAGATACAATTGTACACAGTCCTCCTCAAAAATCATCAGAGCCACAGTGGCCTCTAGCGGAATGAACTCATATCACTCCACCGCTCTCATTTTATTCGATTATATATATATATATATATATATATATATATATATATATATTATATATATATAATATATATATATATATATATATATATAAATATATATGGGTGTGTGTCCTTTTCGTTTGTTAGTCTGTTGATTTGAATGCCTATTAATTCAATCGATAAAAACAGGTGAGATTAACTCTATACTTTTTCTTTTTTCAGGTAAGAAGGCCAACCAGTTGATTTCGACAATGAAGGTAAACATAATCTTTTATATCAGTCTCTAACGGCTCAATTTCTACATTAGTATTACCCTTGATTAATACTACTACTTGAGTGAAGCTGATACCAAGCGTATTTGTCACGTAGACCTTATGTAGTTTACAAATTACTTATATTTCCTTATGGATGAATTGATTTTAGATTTTTTTCCGATCCTTTTTGAGTGTCGAAATGCTGCTTTTGTATAATACGTTTATATGTAACGGGAAAGATCTGTTGGGAGTTGTAGGTGAGTAGAAGGTTAATTTAGCAGGATTAAAAAAAAAAAAGAAAATTGTGAATTAACTGATTATCTCCGAGTACCTTGTAAGACGTCACGATAATCGTAGAAGAGTAATAATGAAAAATTGATTGCTAGTTTAAGGGTTACATAGGCGGTGTTATACTTTACAAGCGGATAATTGAAATCGCATTTTGGAGCGGTTCTGTGGCATCTTTCGTGGCGTATTTGAAGGCTATATGGCATTATGGAGGTCCTGTAAGCTGTAGGACGCCTTCGCACGAGGGGATCGTTGTTTTCTTAGCAAATCATAATCATAATGGAGGAGAGAGAAAAAATCTCTACAATGGAAAAAAAGACTTGAGTTGGTTGATCCCTATAAGATTTTAAGACTAACATAATTAAAGTGGTTTATTTCGTTAGGCTACATTAATTTCTTATATGTTCTGCGTCATTAAAAGGAAATTATATAAAGAAGTAACTTTGGAAGTGATACATTTAAGATTCTCAATTGTGTTGTAAAAGTTATTTTCATTTCAGTTTCATGGCTGGTGCACAATTTTCTCTAATATATAATAACAGTTAAAACTAGAACTTTGCTTTATAACTTGGGAGGTTGCATGAAAACGCCGCTTTCCACTAACATTTGTTTAGAAAAAATAGTTAATTATCATTTACCCAGTTTCATGGCTAGTGCACAATCTTCACTAATAGATAATAACAGTTTTGAAATCGTAACTTTGGTTTATAAATTGGGAGCTTACATTAAAAATCTTCGGTTTTCACTAACATTTGTTTAAAAAAAATAGTTAATTGTTATTTACTCTACAAGACAAAGCAACACGCTAATTGCTATTTTGTTTCTCTTTAATTTAACCTTCCAGTTCCCATATTTTCAGCACAAATCAGATTTCTTGTCACTTTTAACAAGCCGTAATTTTGTTTAGAAGGGCGATAATAACTTCGCCATGAAAATTATGATAGAGCGAATACGAAAAATATTGAGACACCAAACACATCACATTCAGGTGTAGTTTTGGAGAACGAAAGATTTAAACAAAACTTTGTGACTTCTGAGTCATCCGGAGTGAAGGCATCCGTTTATAAGTAAAGTTTTAATTGATTCATCGACCCTGATGCCGCAATCGCCTTACTTGGCATTAGTTTTCTTGATAAGTTCACTTTACGCAATGTATTTACGTAGTGTTTTTTTCTCTCTCTCACTTTTTAGCGGGGCAATCTAATAAACTTTCCATAAAGGTGAATTA
>NC_061107.1:20465603-20488103 GCF_015104395.2 Macrobrachium nipponense | reverse complement strand
AAAAATGAACTAGCCGACGCCACGGCCAATGATTACGAGCCAAGAGTCGAAAAACATTCATTACGTAAGCAAGGTAAACAAACACCTCTTGACTAAATGTTGCCCCGCCCATCCACCAGACAGAAATGCCATCGGCTCTGAAACCCAAAGACTTTATGAATGGCGGAACGATACATAGATGTGGATGGGGTATCAGTGCTAGCGTAGTAATACTACTGTAGCAGTAGTGCCGCAACAGTATAGCAGTAATATACATGAATTAAACGTTTAGACCAACTGCTGTGATCCTTGAGGATCATTTAGCACTTCTTACAACTACTCGAGAAATTAGTTTTTATAGCCAGAAGTTAAATTTTCTAATCCAACAATGCTCATGGTAGCCTTCAGTGTTATCCTGAATTATAACGAGGCGAAAGTGGGTGAAGCCTCATGAAGTCACCATTCTGACGATAATTATTGGTGAAGGTTTAAAGCCAATATACGGTACCGGCTATTTTTTTTCAGTAAATAGGTAGATAGCCAATAATAAAATTGCTTGACATAGGATATAACAGTTATCAAATCAAGCTTGTCTACTATGTTTTTGGTAATTACCAACTATTCCCTACATCTTGTCAATCTGATTGTGACCTATAAAGTAGACTGTAATTTCTTTGGAAAATTATTTTGGGAATTAGACTAATAATCGAAGTGTTTTTGTATTTATTTACATATATTGTTGGTTTGTTCATTATGACAATTATCAGTGGGGAGGTTCCAGAGTTCATAAAGGTGTACTGCTTTGCTTGTATTTAAATTTGTATGTCATTGTTTGCCAGAGGTTTAGCTTCGTTTTACGTATAGCCAATCATCCATCGAGAAACAGGGAAGAAATGATGTCATAAGTTACGTAACGAGTGCGTTCGAAACCTTTTCTCTGAGTAAGTTGGCCCGTCTTCAAAAAAGGTCACTTTTACATTATAAGTACCAAATTTATTCAACCTACGTAGTGCAGAATACACTCAAAATTTATGTGTTGATATAATATGTATTCTGAATAAGCGTTATATTTATGAAATGCATAGATAAAAAGTTATTGCGAAAAAACCGTGTTACAGAGGCCCTGAATCTCATAGTAGTATATAATACCATATAATATTTTATACTAGAATGATTATATAATATTGCAACGTGTAACGTCTACATTTATGAGTCGAGCTCAGAATATCCCTGCCCATAATCTTTGTTAAGTATCACTTTTTTTTATGCACTATACTGTGTTCAAAACTGGAATATAATGAAAAAAATGTTCACTTCAAATTGTAGTGACCGTAAACTGCTTTGTTGGATTATTTCTTATAGATTATGTAAAGCTCTAGGTGTATGCATTTTCACATTATTTAGCTGCTGTCTTCTATCATTCGTTTATTCCGCTTTGTTTTTGATAATTTTTTTTTATTACGAGATGTCCATTTATGGCGTGACGGTATTGTGTGTTCTATTATAATACGAAATCGCCCCTAATACATTATGAAAGTTGCCTCTTTTATTACGAAATCGACCCTAATACATTATGAAAGTTGCCTCTTTTATTACGAAATCGACCCTAATACATTATGAAAGTTGACTTTTATTACGAAATCGCCCCTAAAACTTTATGAAAGTTGACTCTTTTATTACGAAATCGCCCATAATACATTATGAAAGTTGACATTTATTACGAAACCGCCCATAATACACTATAAAAGTTGACTTTTATCACGAAATCGCCCCTAATACATTACGAAATTGACTCTTTTATTACGTAACCGACCCTAATACATTAAGAAAGTTGACTCTTTTATTACGAAATCGCCCCAAATACATTATGAAAGTTGACTTTTATTACGAAATCGACCTTAATACATTATGAAAGTTAACTCTTTTATTACGAAATCGCCCCAAATACATTATGAAAGTTGACTCTTTTATCACGAAATGGCCCCTAATACATTAAGAAAGTTAACTCCTTTCTTGTCAAAAATCACATTCCCTCTATCTTTTCATTGAGAGAATTTCTCGCTACTGATTTGATAATGTGTACAGTCTCATTTCTAGAATTTAGAATATTTCTATTGTAACATTCGTTCTAGTATTGTTTTTATACTTCTGTAGCATTCCCAATCTCTTCAAGAGACACAACTATTTTAGTTCCTCATTGGACGTGTGGGCTGCTTACCCGTCTATCAATCTGGTAGCCCGAGTTCGCTCCCCGCTGCTGCCAATGCAAAACCAGGTGAATTTATTTCTGGTAATTAGAATTTCATTTCCCGATATAATGTGGTTCGGATCCCACAGTAAGCTGTAGGTCCAGTTGCTGAGTAGCCAATGGGTTCCTAGCCAAGTAAACAAAAATCTAATTCTTCGAGCCAGCCAACAGGAGAGGTGTTAAATTAATCAGCTCAGCGGTCTGGTTAAACTAAGGTATACTTAACTTTTAACTTTATATCCTTGGGCGAAGAACCTGCAGGTGTTCACAGTCTGCTCTCTTTTTTTTTTTCACGTTTCATGTAATATACGTCCTTATATCCGAAGGGGGGGGGGGGGGGGGGGGGGGGGGGGGGGGGGGGGGGGGGGGGGGGGGTGCGAAGATCACGCCCGCTGACTTATTTCATTAGCGATGCATCGAGAATTATCCAGGTGAAATGGTAATGAAATGGTAAAACTGCCATTTTATGCAAATCCAGAATAGATTTCCAACTCCGGCGCGCTCACTCGTTTATCCCAAGGAGTAAATCCGCTGTATATACAAAATCGATGCATGAAATAACCGTCCCTCATGTAGATCTAATCCGGGATTTCTTTTCTCTGTTTATCCTCGATATTCGTTCGAGCCGAGCGGGAGGGAGCTAAAAATCTCTCTGGCGCCTACTTACGTTGATATGTTTCTCGTTTTTTATGGGTCTTTACTTTTACGGTAAATCCCCCATATCTTACGTGAGAGGAGGAATAATGCGGCATATTTCATTTTCAGGCAGAGTTCCTCCGGAGCGCGATACGATCGTCGGGTGGGCGGGGCCTCTTGAAATCTTATCTCTTCAGAGCCTAACAATTCTCTACAAAAAAACTTTTATCCCGGGATTGAAACTGAGAGATGATTGGGTTCGAGACGCGGGATTTGTCGATGCGCCTGCCAGTCTCCTGCGGAGAGGAAGTTTGATACTGTTTTGCGAAATCAGATGAACTTGTTTGCTGTTCTCGAAACGAGAGAATTGTCTTTATAAAAGACAGAGGACAGTGGAAAGACCGTGTTTTTAGTCTGTCAAGAGCTGTTTGTGATTCCGTGCAAATTTGGGGCTTTCTGATGTATTATGAAAAAAAAAAAATTGTGGCCCTGGAGTACTTCGACAATGTTGGAACAAACAATTATTATTTTAAAGGTGACATTTTGACTAGCAACTTTGTCTACTTAATCACGGATGCGACAAAATGTTAATTTAATTAACTTTATAAAAGACAGAGGACAGAAGAGAGACCGTGTCAAGAGCCATTTGTGATTCCAAGGATATTTGATGCTTTTTGAGATATTATGAAGAAAATTTTTGTGGGTTTGGGGTACTTCAAGTATGGTGGAACAAACAAATATTATTTTAAAGTTGACAATTGGAGTAGTAACTTTGTTTACTTAATTACGGACGCGACAGAATGTTGACTGAATTAACAACTTCAGTCTGGTAACTCTGATTTGTATATTTTAAAGTCTAATATTAATCTTTACATAGAACAGTATTTAGACACTTGAATTCTGGATGAACTGACGTACAGTGTTGTCTGTCATTTTTTCGAACAGCTTATAAAATACATAGGATTTACATATGATAAACTAAACCATCTGACTAAATTAATTTAACGGTATGGCTTGCATTAAAATAAACTAATTCTTCTTTGCGCCCTCCTGGCCCCTACAATTACAATTTAGCACTCTTGAAATGTTTGCGAAAATGTAAGAAATAATGATGTACTATTGAGCATTCACGAGAGACTCCTATGCCATATACAAGTTTTTAACTAGGAACAGTCAAATTTGTAATATACCAACATTTATTTTCTGTTACGAATCACGGCAAGGGAAAACCAACGAAATAGTTAAAGTTCTAGATGAATTTGGGACCCTATTTTGTACTATAGTATCTACCGCAGTCAGCAAATAGAGCACAATTTTGGAGGACCACTCACTCAACGCGAATTAGGAACTTGTGACAAAGAAAATTAACGTCATTCACGCCAGAACTTGCCAAATGGAAGGTTATTTACCGTTGCTAAAGTCTTAATTGAAACAAAGCGTTCGGTTAAGCCGGAACATTATCAAAGTACTGCATTCACTCTAAAATAGAAGCCTTTATTTTAGGTCAAAGAGAGAAAATAAGAATTACGTCCTGTTTCTTCTTGGTGTCGCAGGAAGCAGTTTTCTTGTCATTGAGTTAACGGTGTAGTTCTCATCAGTTTTCACAGTCTCAGTTACTCTTCTAGTACATTTCATTCAAGACTTTTCGCCAGATATGTGTGTGGGTGTGTACATATATCTACTGTATATATATATATATATATATATATATATATATATATATCATATATCTATATATATATATAATATATATATAATATATATATATATATATGTATACATATTATAATTTCTCTCTCTCTCTCTCTCTCTCTCTCTCTCTCTCTCTCTCTTCTCTCTCTATATATATATATATATATATATATATTATATAATTATTATATATATATAGATTATAATTATAATTTGCTTTTTTTTTCATATTTTCTTTTTATATTATTATTTCTTTTTATGATTACCTGTATCTTTTTTTTTTAATCTTTGTTTAATTAATACTATTAAAATTCATAGGGCTTTTTTATATATAGTTCGACGTCAATGACCTAGTTGTTGCGATGCTAGATTGTTATACTATCAATCAATCAATCAATCCCTGATAATGATATAAAAATCCACTGTCTCGCTTGGTTTATTTTTGCATTCACAACAGACCATCGACGGCTATAACCCTGACGAGCTGAAAGGATTTGCCTCCCTTCTCGGGCCGTTGGAGAGATTAAACCGATTTGCATAACTGAAGTGAGAGCGCCACTGACAAATGTTGTGCAGCAGTGGAAAGAATCGGCGGCGAGAGGATTACGCGCTAATTTATGCTCTCGACGATAAATGAAGTGATCAGTGCCGTTTAAGGCTCTCTATCTCTCTCGTTCGGCTTCATAATGGCCTCTAGCGGCTATTTTTATATACAGGGTTACTGCGTGGACTTGCTTGCAATCGTTGATGCTTTTTGGATATCACCATGGAACGGCTTCACGGGTGATTACCTCTTTTGGGGTGTTGTGGAAGTGTACACACACACACACACACACACACACACACACACACACACACTTGACTAACAGCTTACTTTAAAATCGACTTTGGAGTACAGTCATTCATATAAGTTCATGGATGTCCGGGTGTTCGAGAGAGATTTCCATCGGACCCCTTTCTGGATGACAGGTGTCGAGGAGTGCAAAACTGGTCAAATGTTCAACTACCTAACTCTGCCCGTCTCACGTCCCTATGCAGACCCGTTGTCCAGAAAGGGGTTGCTTATGCCCGGAGACATCCACGAACTTGTAAGAGTGACCATACACTGCGGGCTTAAGGTCCTCATTGGGCGAGTCGGTTACGTGCTCGACTACCCATCTTATCAGGGTCCGGGTTCGATTCCCCACTCTGCCAATGAGGAATCAGAGGAATTTTCATTTCTGGCGATAGAAATTCATTTCTCGATGTGGTTCGGATCCCACAATGGGCTGTAGGTCTCGTTGTTAGGTAACCAACTGGTTCCTAGCCGCGTGAAAATATCTAATCCTTCGGGCCAGCCTTAGGGGAGCTGTTAATGAGATCGGTGGTCTGGTTAAACTAATATAGACTTGAATTTATTTACTCTGAGGGGGCGTCCACACACTGGTGCTCAAACATGGAATGGCAACATGTAAGCAAAATATTACTGAACAAGCTGTTAACAGTGTAGTGAGCAGCGGTTGCAAACATGTTCAAAGCTCCATACCTAGTGGACGAGACACCATGGAACCTTGGAGACGTCTTCTCGAACAGGCGTTTCGAACAAGTAAACGATACATTGCCGAACGAGCTGTAAAGTGGTTATGTATACACGATACCAGGAGACTTTACTACAACACATGTCCCAGCACATGAAAACACGAGTATCGCGTCATCGCTGTTGTGAACAAGTTCGCAACATGGCTGAATCATGTGTCCGAACAACTGTCTAAATGCTCTTGCAAACATGCGTCAAATCGTGCTAAAATTAGTGTTCGCAACAGATGTTTGAGCACCAGTGTGTGCGCACCCTTAGATATGTTAGTGTGCTGTCTATGAAAATCAATTATAAATTATTTTTTCATAGTTTTAGTCTGTATTCTTGTTTAGTGCAGATACAATAAATATCTTAATATTTTTAAAAACACATGTGCCATATATATACATATACATCTATGTATGTACATAATATAATATATAATAATATAATATATATATATAATATATATATATATATATATATATATATATATATATATATATATATATATATATATGAATTTTTATCACATCACCGTGATTCATATCATTCATCGAGCTACAAATGTCTTTTAACCCTCTCCCCTTACGCCCGATTGGACGTATTAAACGTCGAGTCAAAATGTCTCCCGTATGCCGATTGGACGTATCATACGTCGGCTCAAAAAAGTTTTTTTAAAAATTCGCGGAAAAATACTTATAGGCCCTACCAGCCAAGAAAAAACTTTTGTATCACGCGCCTTGGGATGCTGGGAGTTCACGGATCAAGGCGTTGTTTTGTTTACAATCGCTACGCAGGCGCGCCAAGCGCGAATTTCTTTCTTATCGCACTAAAAGTATCATTGACACATCTCGGAAATTATTTCGTCACTTTGACATAATTATTGCACCATTTTAAATTATCCTTTACATGAAGTATTATATATGAAAATGTGTGCAATTTCATGCACAATACAACTAAAAAATACTCATGATTGTAGCTTTTATCAGTTTTGAAATATTTTCATATAAATAACGATAAGTGCAAAAATTTCAACCTTCGGTCAACTTTGACTCTACAGAAATGGTCGAGAAACGCAATTGTAAGCTAAAACTCTTACATTATAGTAATATTCAAATCATTTGCCTCATTTTGCAACAATTGGAACGTCTCTAGCACAATATTTCGATTTATGGTGAATTTATGAAAAAACGTTTTTCCTTACGTTCATGCGATAAACTCTTCCGATAAATTTTTTCGTGCGATTGTCCTAATGTTGCACCTTTTAAATTTGCCGTTACATAAAGTTTTATATATGGAAATGTGCGCAATTTCCTGCACAATACAACAAAAAACAACCCATGGTTGTAGCTTTTATCAGTTTTGAAATATTTTCATATAAATAACGTTAAGTGCAAAAATTTCAACTTTCGGTCACTTTGACTCTACCGAAATGGTCGAAAAACGCAATTGTAAGCTAAAACTCTTATATTCTAGTAATATTCAATCATTTACCTTCATTTTGCAACGACTTGGAAGTCTCTAGCACAATATTTCGATTTATGGTGAATTTATGAAAAAAAAAACATTACGTTCGCGCGGTAACTTCCGAAAAAATCAGAATTTTTTTGTGCGATTGTCGAAATGTTTGCACCATTTAAAATTAGCTGTTACATAAAGTTTTATATATGAAAATGTGCGTAATTTCATGTAGAATACAACTAAAAATGATTGAAGGTTGTAGCTTTTCTCTTTTTTCGAAATATTTGCATATAAATCACGATAAATAGAAAAAAACCACGTTCGGTCAAATTTGACTCTACCGAAATAGTTGAAAAAACGCAATTGTAAGCTAAAAATCTTACGGCCTAGTAATATTCTGTCATTTTTCTTCATTTTGAAACAAATTTGAAGTCTCTAAACAATATTGTGATTTATGGTGAATTTTTGAAAAATATATTTACCTTCACTCCGCGCGCCGATTCGCGGTCGCAAGTCTCCGAAATACGTACATGGCATTATCCTAATATTTGCTCATTTTCATATTAGCCTTTTTATAGAGTTTCATATATCAAATGTGCGCAAATTTATGAAGAATACAATAAAAAATAATGAAGGTTGTAGCTTTTTTCCATCTTCGAAATATGTTTCCAGGATAAAAAAATATATATATTAAAATTTCGACATTCGGTCAAATTTAACTCGTCCGAAATGGTCGAAATCTGCAATTCTAATCTAAAACTCTTACAGTATCGTAATATTCAATCATTTGTCTTAATTTTGAAACAAATTGGAAGTCTCTAGAACATTATTTAGAATTACGGTGAATTTTGAAAATAACATTTTTTTACGTCCGCTCGTTACGAATTCGTACATCATTTTGTGATAACATTGTTCCGGTGTTGCTTTTATTGTTTTACAATGTATTATATATCAAAATGATTGCAATTTAGTGTACAATACAACGCAAAAAAAAGTAACTGGTTAACTTTGACCGTTTTCCTGCACAGCGTGATTTTGAATACAATTATGTATGAATTTTTTTTTTTTTCGCTACCATATATCTTAAATTTTTAAAAAACACATGTGCCCATAGATATACATATACATCTATGTATGTACATAATATAATATAATATATATATATAATATATATATAATATAAATATATATATATATATATATATATATATATATATGAATTTTTTATCACATCACCGTGATTCATATATATTCATCGAGCTACAAATGTCTTTTAATATCCAGTTCGCTCTGCCTTGGAATTAATATATTTTCATATACGTTAACCGAAGGGGAATTTTTTAGATGATAATTATTTTGTCCACTCTTGGGTTCGAACCAGCGCCCAGTGGACAGAGGAGAAATCAGGCCTCTCTCTCCGCTGGGCGCTGGTTTGAACCCACGAGTGGACGAAATTAGTATCATCTAAAAAATTCCCCTTCGGTTAACATACATGAAAGTATATTAATTTCGAGGTAGAGCGACTTGGATATTAAAAGACATTTGTAGCTCGATGTATGTATGCGAATCACCGTAAATGTGATAAAATTCATTACGGTTATGTGATAAAAATTCGTAAATAGATATAGGCTATGTATATTATTATATATGTAAATATACTTAAACGTATATGTATATATATGACACGTGTGTTTAAATGTATTAAAAGATATTTATTCCATCTCCACCAAACGAGAATACAGACTAAAACCATGAAAAAAAAATTATAATTAATTATCATCTAAAAAATTCCCCTTCGGTTAACATATATAAAAATATATTAATTCCGAGGTAGAGCGACTTGGATATTAAAGGACATTTGTAGCTCGATATATATATATATATATATATATATATATATATATATATATATGTGTGTGTATATATATATATATATATATATATATATATATATATATATATATATATATATATATATATATAGATATATTTAAGGTATGACATTACATTTTCTATCATTTCCATTTGATGGGCTCAACAACCTTCCTTGTGTTTATGTGCGTTCATACGTTCACACACTATCACATAGTAACCAGGAACTATGAAACCGCGTCTGGTGTTTAGACAGAGCTCCATGAATGCGACCGTCCATAGAAGGAATAAACTATATTCCTTTCTATAAAAGTGACTTCTTTCAATATCGCAGGTGAGAAGCAGCCACAAACAATTTACTCGAAAAGGGATTTGGATTCTACCTTTATCTGAGTTCAATGCTTATATTTCATTTTCGCACCTGCTTCCCATACCTAAATTGTTTGTCTTTATTGGTTGAGTAAAATAGTGTTGTGACCTGCTCGCAGATATCGACAGATATACAAAATTCACAAAAATTCGTTTTCATGTGATTTTTCAGGTATACTTGTTCCCCCCCCCCCCCCTCACTCACACACACACACACACACACAAACATATATATTATATATATATATATATATATATATATATATATATATATATATATATATATATATATATATATATATATATATATATATACACACACACATATATACGCACACTAATGTTTATGCTACACATATTTGCACACACACACACACACACACACACACATATATATATATATATATATGTATATATATTTACATATATACATATGTATGCAACAGTGGTGTGAAACATCATTACAGAAATGCCACAAAGTTTGAGGTGGACGGGAAAGTAGAAACTGGAATATCCATATAAAGCTATAACAGGTATATGCAAAATAGTGATGAATAATGCAATATAGGTGAGAGGGGTCGACCTGTACATGATTAGGCCTCTTGTAATTTTAAGAAAGGCTACAAAAAAAAATTCCGACCTTGTAGTTGTATCCTGAATTGAACGGTTATAGCGAAAATATATCGGTGGCTTGATCTTTTCCACAAAACCACCTCATCGTAGGGAAACTATGTAGTATGTTGGAGAAAATGTTTCCATCTTTTTATTATGCATTTTTATTTCGTTCCTTTGCCATTTGTAATTTTCTGTTTAAGAACACTGTCGAGATGGCTTTGTCTGTCCCTCCGCACTTTGTCTGTCCGCCCTCACATCTTCAAAACTACCGACGTTAGAGGATTGGAAACTGGTACGTTGATCACCCACCTTCCTATCATCAAACACCAAATTGCAGCCCTCTAGCCTCAGTAGTCTTTATTTTATTTAAGGTTAAAGTTACCCATACTCGTGCGTCTGGCAACGCTATAGGACAGGCCACCACCACCTTGAGCTGAAAATAAAGATTATTATTTTATTATTATTATTATTATTATTATTATTATTATTATTATTATACCAAGACCACCGGCGGATATATGTATTTAGGTGGCCTTAATTATACACTGTAAAAAAAATCGACTGCTTCGGCGCATTTTTAACTTGTTTTTTATCAGTTTCTAGTTCTCTCTATTCATTTTTATTATGTCTTACTTCACGGTCCTATTCATTATCACCAGTCTTCAGTTTCTTTTTTTTCTTCTTTTTTGTCATTTCTATAACTTAGGATCATGGTCATTGTCAGTGCCATTGGATGGTCAAATTAGTCTATTATAAAACCCTGTAAAACAATATAATACTTCACAAGGCATCATCGGATACGAGACTTTACTGGAATTTTTCTTGTAAATATTTACTGACATAAAGTTCTCGATTTATTTGTTAATAACCGATCATGTGCATTATTCTAAATTAAATACGAAGATAGACTCATCATTTTAAAGGTGTCCCTCTCACTTGCTCTGTGTCGTATATTGATCTCAATATGTTCATGGGTTTGTATGTAACCATGGATTTGCATAATATCTATAGTGACGATAAGTTTTCAAGTATACATTTGTTATGTTCTTTGATTTTCTATAACATTGCTTGTCTTATATAGGTATATCAGTTTTCTTCACGGTTGGTATAGGTTTTGTAATCATTCCTTACGTTTTGTCTTTTAACCAATGGTAGTATATTTCATCTGATAGTTAATTCCATCACTGCCTCTTTTACAGTTCAAGTTAAGTCACAGTTAAACCAAGTAAATTATTGGGGATGGATAATACTCATTATTTGTGCATATTATGAGAGCAGATTTTAGCCAGGCAGATAAAAACTTATTTATTTTGGTCGCAAGTAACTAAACAATTGTAAGTAAAGTCTATCTAGCTGGCTAATGCAACTTCACATTTATATATCTTAATGCAAATGTTGTCAAGGGTTATTGCTGCATAATATGAAATCACTTTTTTTTTTTTTTTTTTTTTATAGAATATACAACGAGAGATATGTTACCCCAAAAGGGTATGGAATTTCTGACTGTTTGTAGTTGTTCCGTACGATCAGTGGTTCCCAAACTCGACCATACCAAGGACCCCCAGATATGATGTGTCCCAGGCTCCCAGCCAGTCAGAAGTTACCATTACCATACTGGGATACCCATTAAAACCTAGTACATTTAATGTATTCATATTCCTGCACAAAGTAAGTATAATTATATATGTAAAGTATTTTCAATGGTTTTTATAACCTAATTCAATGCAAAATACAACCGGGGAAAACCGCCACAATTTTTTTGGGAGTTAAAAAAATATTAATTTTTCATTGCGTCGCAGACTCCCGTAGGGCCTTCCCCTGGACCCTCAGAGGTTCTCGGACCCCAGTTTTAGAACCAATATTCAGGATTTTCTTAATTTCCTCTCACAGCTATAAATATATCGCACTCCTCTATATGGACGACCGCGTAATGGCTATAAGTTTTGTTTATGTCATTCCGACAAACAAGGCCATTTCAGTCGAATCACCAGAAGCCTATATTGACAATAGAAGAAAATTCTCATCTCTGTGATGCAAGAGCTCGTACTTTATTCCCGAGGGTATAGCGGCTATCTCTAATGAATAGAAATGGAACCTACTTGTTTGTGATGACGGTCGTACACTAGCCAATTCCTTTTTTTTATTATTATTATTTTCCCAAAGGGGCCATTTTCATTTCTGACAAAAACGAGATAACATTTTTTTGTTTGTCATGTCTGGGCAAAACGTATCTCTCCCGAATGGGTCGTGCTAACCTTTAATAAATGAATGACACGTGACCCGTAATGCGATTTCAGGACGATACTTGTGTGGAAACTCTTTCAGAAAAGCCTTTGATGATATTAGACGACTAAAATAGCAATGCTGATGGAAGATAGTATAATCAATCAGTTGATAGATCACTGGCTGTAACTTTTATTTACTGTTGAATTTATCTTTAGTCAAAATGTATCCGAACAGAATATTAGAATTGTTCCGCTCGACCTCAAAGGTTTCAGTACGAAAGAAAACAAAAATCTTAGGTTCTCCTCCCCTAGGGAGATAGTGCACCTCACACGCGGTGCACTGTAGGCATTGCTTGAGGTTCTTTGCAGCGTCGCTTCGGCCCCTAGCTGCAGCCTCTTTCATTCCTTTTACTGTACCTCCAATCATATTATCTCTCTTCCATCTACTTTCCAACCTCTAACAATTATTTCATAGTGCAACCACGAGGTTTTCCTTCCTGTTACACCTTTCAAACCATTTTACTGTCAATTTCAGCGCTGAAAGGCCTCATAGGTCCCCAGCGCTTGGCTTTGGGCCTAAATCGTATATTCTGTGCGCTTCTAAAAAGTTAAGTATACCTTACCTTAACCAGCCCACTGAGCTGATTAACAGCTATCCTAGGGCTGGCCTGAAGGATTAGATATTTTTACGCGGCTGGGAACCAATTGGTTATCTAGCAACGGGACCTACAGCCTATTGTGGGATCCGAACCACATTACATCGAGAAATGAATTTCTAATCACCAGAAATATTTCCTCTGATTGCACGTCGTCAGAGCGGGGAATCGAACCCGGGACTACCGAATCGGCAGGCGAGCACGACAACCACTCGTCCAAAAAAAAAAAAAAAAAAAAAAAAAAAAAAAAAAAAAAAAAAAAAAAAAAAAAAAAAAAAAAAGTGGGAAAAAAAGCGAACAACCCGGGACTACCTAACCGGTAGGCGAGCACGAAAACCATGTGTCCAACGGGGCATCGAACCCGGGACTACCGAATCTGTAGGCGAGCACGAAAACCACTCGTCCAACGGGGAATCGAACTCGGGACTACCGAATCGGCAGGCAAGCACGAAAACCACTCGTCCAGCGGGGAATCGAACTCGGGACTACCGAATCGGCAGGCGAGCATGAAAACCACTCGTCCAACGAGAAAGCCTATGCGCTTCTATTCAGAAAGATTTGGTCGGTATTAAAAGCAAGCCTTCACACTGCGTCACGCCAACGAAGCGGAATTGAGACGAGGGGAAAGAACGAGGGAAAACATGAAACTGTTGAAATGCTAATGAAGCTTAAGGCAAATTTCCTGCGGCAGAAGTGAAGCCGCGGTCTTGGGTGGAGACGTCGTTCTCGAGTCTCTGTCTCTGCTCTCGCGAATTCAAATTTCTGAAAATTATTTCGCAAAAGCCAATTCTCAATCTCATTTGCACTCTCCCCCTGAAGAGAAATTTTTATTTTTTATTTATTTATTTTATTTATTTATTTTTTTACAATCAGGTAGATAAAATATAAAATTTAGAGTAACAGCCAAGCGCTAGGACCTACGAGGTCATTCAGTGCCGAAAGGGAAATAATTGACAGGAAAAAGGTTTGAAGTTAAGTAATATATCTTAGTTTAACCAGACCACTGAGCTGATTAACAGCTCTCCTAGGGCTGGCCCGAAGGATTAGATATTTCTAAGTGGCTAAGAACCAATTGGTCACCTAGCAACGGGACCTATATACAGCTTCTTGTGGGATCCAAACCACATTATATCGAGAAATGAATTTCTGATTACCAGAAGTGAATTTCTCTTATTCCACGCTGGCAGAGCCGTGAATCGAACTTAGGATCACCGGATTGGCAGCCGAGCGCGAAAACCACTCATCCAACGAGGAACTAAAAAGGATTGAAAGGTGTGACAGGAGGAAAACCTCAAAGCAGTTGCACTTTGAATTAACTGTTAGACGAGGGTGGAAAGTCAGGGGGAAGAAAGAAAATATGAACAGAGGTATAGTGAAAGGAATGAATGTGGTTGCAGTTTGGGACCGAAGGGACATTGAAAAGAACTTTCAAGTAATGCCTACAGTATACCGCATGTAGGGCATTGACGGCACTACCCCCTCGTACGGGGTTTACATTTAGAGGTAATCCAATCTGAGCAGAGGTTGAAATGTCAAAGGTCTTTGCTCTGTCGATCTTTTACTCATTATTATTATTATTTTTTTTTTTGGTGAAGCTAGTGGTTGTTAGTATGCAATTCCGGTGCGAATGATGATGATAATAATAATAATAATAATAATAATAATAATAATAATAATAATAATAATAATAATAATAATAATAATAATAACAGCGCCCTGCAGAAGTGTTACCAATGTAAGAGCAATTTCTTGAACAACCGCAGAACTACCAAATTCACCAGTTTTTCTAACATCTAAACTTTATCAGTATTATCCTCCACGTCATAAATTAGCGAGAACAGACAAATTCAAGATTTACAGGAGAATCTGTTGGTTTTTACAAAAAAAAAAAAAATGCATTCATTTACCTTAATGCGTTATAATTATATAGTAATGATCGAACTATTACACAGATGGAACTCGCCTGTCCCAGGTGAACTGAAAACTCAAGTTATCTGGAGGAAAAGTTGTGAGAGTAATCTCTCCCGAGGCGCAGATATCTGTAGATATCCTTGAGGTTGACATTCGATTTCAAGTCGATGGCCGGGAATAAAGTCACAGGGGAATAAAAAGTCGCAAAAAAAAAATCACAATTTTGGCTATAGGAAAAAGTATCAGGAAACAAAATTAATTAATTTACAGTCTTTTGTTTCTGTTTATACGGCGATCCCAACGGTTTGTACTAAACACGTCGCAAAGGTCGATTTAATTGAGTTTTTCATTCTGTTTTTACGGTAATCCTCAACCAAACACGTCGCACAGGTAGATTTAATTGACAATCTTTCGTTTCTGTTCTTACGGTAATCCTCAACTAAACTAAACATGCCGCAAAGCTAAATACATACCAGGTTAAAACATTTTGACGTTACTATCTAAGAAATATCATTATGACTTTTTCCTATTACTTTTTTTTATGATTTTTTTTACCTGCAACCTTTTTTTTCCTTTTTTTTTCTTTTGTACCTGCATTCTTCAAGTCGCCCGTCATATTACACGGGGTAATTTCGTCGACGGCAGAAATAATTCACTTGACAGTAAATCACCTTGCTGTGATGGTCTCTCTCCAGAAGCTTTCAAGTTTTACCACACAGAAATTTACATTTAGCTTCCCGCATAAATTAGTGCCTGAATAAGTAGCCGGTATCTCCCAGAATCCTTACTTTTATTTGATTAAATTGTATTAATCACGTTAAGAGATGCAGTTGACCAAGGCAACTATCGCCCTCCTTAATCAATACGATTGCATGAAAAATACTAGTCTGTTTCTTTAGTAAGGTTTTTCCTCTTGCTACCCCAAGCTGAGGCCAACACACTAACACTTACATTTATATAGTGAAAGAATGGCTGAACTTTTATATATCATCAACATCTGTTGTTATCTCAACTATCGCCCTTTTTAATCAATACGATTACATCAATGATGCTAGAGTCTGTTTCTTTAGTAAGGTTTTCCTTCTTGCTACCTCCAGCTGACGCTAACAAGTTAACACTTACATCTATATTATAGTGAGAGAATGGATGAACTCATATATCATCAACATCTGTTGTTATCTTACTTGCTGGTTGAAGTGAGAATAGCACTTGACATGGTAAACTGTCTGTAACATATAGAAGCTTCATAAAAAAAAAGACTGACCCTTACATTAAATTCACAGTTATTGTTGATTCTCCATAAAGCAGTTTTTTATGTCAGTGGGGTAACGTGCTGTCTTGCAACCTCGGTTTCTCCAATGGATTATGGGAGGTGGTTCCAGATGTTAAATTGATGAACTCCAAGTCGGATAACAACAGATGTTGATGATATATGAGTTCATCCATTCTCTCACTATAATATAGATGTAAGTGTTAACTTGTTAGCGTGAACTATCAACGGAATAGCAGTAAACAACCGTTAATCCGAGTCTAATCACTCAACCAGTCCAAGGTCTTCAGCGGCTAATCAATACCTGTCTGGCTATGCAGATCACTGGCCCAATAAAGGACGAAACCTCGGGTCGCTGAAAGACGTTATAGAGCCACGGATGCTCCTCACAAATCAACGTCTGGAAGTTATATACACAAATCCCCGTAACTCGGGAGCCACATCATCGGGCAATGATCTGAAAGATGCGGCCGACGTGGAATTAGGAAAAAATGTTATCTATGCGTGGCTGACAACTTGGGTGCAAGTTTTGCAACATTTTGCCTCCTTTTGCCAAGAAACTATACTGCTGTCATTCTGCTCCTGGTGCTTAAAGCGTCTGTGGTAACACCCTTTGCACGGATAAAAAAAAAAAAAAAAAACGAAAGACCACGAGACGAATTACTGATTATCTCACTCCTTTGAAGGACAGCGGCTGTCAGGCATATCTGTGCCCTGTTGTGTTTGTTCGTGCTGTATTTTCAAAATTTCGGTGAGTTACCTACCATTCTTATCATTAAAAATGTTACGGCATCTTTACCGTCTCCCACTGTGAATTCTATTCCGTATTCGCTATCAATTTTTTAGCAATGCAGGTGCTATCATCATCATCATCATTATTATCATCATATTATCTTATTATTATTACTGAAGAAGCAAATCCAGTCCTATCATTAAGAAATATTACAGCATCTTTCCTGTCTCCCACTAAGAATTCTATTCCGTATTGGTACTGCAGGTGTTATTATTATTATTATTATTATTATTATTATTATTATTATACTATTTCGTATTATATTAGAACTGCAGATATTATTATTATTATTATTATTATTTTATTAAAGTAATGGCTACTTCAGCAGCGTTACACTTGTAGAGATTCTTCTCTATCAGACATCCTCGGGCTGGGAAGCTGAGGGTGGACTGATCTTGGTGCGGTGTCCGTCCTCCTTATATCTGTGGTTGACAGCAGGGGTCTGCCCCATGCTTGTCTCCTATTGGCTGGTGGCGGTGAGTCTTGTTTTCATTGGCTGCCTGAGCCAGGTCTCAAGCCACTTTCTTCGGGCCGATGGTTGCGTTGCAGCATATCCTGCAGCCGCCTGGACCTCCTAAGCGGCGCTGTAACATTGATGGGCGTTGCGCTACGCTGTGGGACGTCACGGCTACTTTGATTTCCATCGGCTGCAGGAGTACCTCGTTCGGGGGCGTTGTCATCCATAGAGTTGTCATGATCGGTGGTGTCATTGTTGGTGGCAGGTCTTCTCATACTCGTAGGGAGGAGAAATTCTTCCTGCGTCGTATTCAGAGTAGGTATTTGCTGGATGAGTAGCGCCTCCAGCAGGCGCAACCGACGGGCATCAGGGGCCTTCCCGATGATCTTCGTGTTCTTTATGATGACATCTCGGGAGATGGCCTCGTGATGTTTGGTGCGGGCGTGATTCTTTATAGCCCCCTCTTGGGCGTGGCACGAGAGTCTCTTCGACAGTCGCATGGTAGTCATACCTACGTAGGCGCCGCTGCATTCGCGGACTGGGCATGTATATTGGTACACTACATGCGTCTGCTTCAGGGGTTCTCGTACCTGTGGAGAGGGGTTATTTTTCATAATAAGATCGCGCGTCCTCCGATTCTGGTAATATATGATTAGGTCGATATTCTTGGTGTCGTCAGTCGGGGATACATTATCGGAAATAATTTTCTTAATGGCGTCCTCTTCTTCACGGTAATGGGAACTCATGAAGGCTTTGTAGTACAGCTTGATATTATCCTGGGGGCGGGGCTGCGGGCTCTCACTACCGTACCATTTCTCCAGGGCTGTGCGGACTTCCTTGCTGATTAATTTATTTGAGTACCCATTATTCACAAGTACTTGGGAGGCGCGGTCGAGTTCCTGGTGAGTGTCCTGCCAGGTTGAGCAGTGGGAGAGGGCCCTCCTGACGAAGGCCCTGACGGTGGTGCTTTTGAATCTGGCGGGGCACTCGCTGTCTCCGTTGAGGCAAAGTCCTAAATTGGTTTTCTTTGTGTAGACTGAAGTACGGAGACCGTCTTCCGTCTTGCTTACAAGGACGTCGAGGAAGGGGAGCCGATCGTCGGAGCTGCGTTCGACTGTGTAATTCAGCACACTACACTGCTGAAATGCTTGACGGAGGGCTTCTACCTCATCCTCGGCGTCGACTTGCACAAAGATGTCGTCAATATAACGTCCATATCTGCGGGGTTGCTGCATCCTGGCGAAGACCCGTTCCTCCACGGTGCCCATATAAAAGTTAGCGAAGAGAACCCCCAGTGGGGAGCCCATCGCCACGCCGTCCTTTTGGCGGAACATCTGGCCACGGTGGGTGGAGAAAGGGGCCTTCTTCGTGCATATCTCCAGCAGCGTACGGAGCGAGGCTTCCGGTATGTTGAGGGGCGCTGTTGACTGATTCCTGTAGACACGATCAAGACACGATCAAGGATTATATCTATGGTTTCGTCGACAGGCACGTTCGTAAATAGGGACTCTACATCCAGCGAGGCGATAATCCCGGTACCAGGGGCGTCCTTGATGGCTTCTAAGAACTCTGCCGAAGACTGCAGGCTGTACCGACTCGGGACGTAAGGGGTCAAAATTTGGTTGAGGCGTTTAGCCAAGGCGTACGTAGGGGCGGGCGTCTGGCTGATGATCGGCCGGAGGGGGTTTCCTTGTTTGTGGGTTTTTACATTGCCATATAAATAACCCAGGCTGTAGTCTCCTTGTATGGGCGGGAGGTGCATATTGAATAAAACAGGCATATAGTCGTCTACTGTTATTATTATTATTATTATTATTATTATTATTATTATTATTATTAACTCTATTAAGCTTTTGGCTGAGTGAGAAATTTAATGCCCTATTGTATTTTACTGAAAGCGGAAACCAACCGAGTCTTGTCTCGAAGTAACTATAGAAGAATTCTTCGATTTAAGAATAGAAACCTAGACAGAAACAAGTAAAAATGCCCACAGGTAAACAGAAACCTCAAATATAGTAAATGATGACTGAAATGACCTTATCACTGTGGAATAAATATTTTGACATAAAATATATAACTCTCCAAAAGGGTAACGTCCTTGACCATCTCACGGGTCATCCATCAAGGGTCTTGAAATATTAATATGGTGAGATGCCAACTAGGCTACCTTTGCGCACAAAAAAATAAAAAAATAAAAAAAATAAAAGAAGTAAAAAATGCTCCGAAGAAAGTTGTATGTACAGCGCTCGGTCAAGACGTATCTGGACCGTGGTAGGTCCAGATGTAGCTGGACCGTGGTACAACGTATAATTAAGGCCACCTAAAATAGATGCATCTTTCGGTGGTCTCCGTATGAGCCTGTATGAGCCGCGACCCATGAAACTTTAACCATGGCCCGGTGGTGGCCAGTCCTATGTCATTGCCAGACGGACGATTATGGATTACTTTAGCTTTTAATCAAATCAAAACTACTGAGGCTAGAGGGCTGCAATTTGGAATGTTTGGTGATTGGAGGGTGGATGAGCAACATACCGATTTGCAGCCATCTAGCCTCAGTAGCTGTCAAGATTTGGCGGACAGAAAAAGTGTGCGGTCGGACAGACAAACAGCCATCTCAATATTTTTCTTTTACAGAAAACTAAAAAAGAAAAAAAGAGAGAGATGAAATCAATGCTATGAGAGATGATAAAGTCACTAACAGACGAAATGGCTGAAGTTTAGATTTTATCCTTTCTGGAAGGATATTATTGGTAGATGGGATGGAAACGTCGAAATTCATCCGCGCATCAAGATTTGTCGCTTGAAGAGAGAGAGAAAGATGTATAGTAATGAAACCAAAATATCTCGAGAAGCAAAAATGAAACACCCGGAAATTAGAGCCAGGGGCCCAGATCATGGAAGAGACGAGACACAAAGCCTCCTCCTCGATGAGAGGGTGAAGTTACGTTTGAGAGAGAGAGAGAGAGAGAGAGAGAGAGAGAGAATGCATGAGGAGTGAGCTAAAGATGAATAGGGAGAGATGGATGAAAAGAGGATGGTAAGGAAGATAAATGTGAAGGAGGTGGGCGATGAATAGAATAGTATGTTATGTCTCAGGAGGAGGAAATTGGAGAGGAAGAGAGGAGAGAGAGAGAGGAGAGAGGGTATGAGAGAGAGAGAGACGGTGAAGAAAGGAGATCATAAATGCACGAGGAGGGAGAGAGAGATAGATGAGTCTGGAGAGATGGATGAAAAGACGGTTAGAGAGATTAATGTGAAGGAGGTGGGGGAATGAATAAAATAGTATGTATGCCTAGAAGAGAGAGAGAGAGAGAGAGAGAGAGAGATGTTGCTACAGAAGTGTCTGCAAAACTGATGAGGTAGAAAACTCTCTCCCACAGCCTTGTTGCTTATTGACGCCTGACCCTTATAACTACTTCATTCGGAGGACAGAAAGAATATGTCAGAAAGACGAACGAATACAAAGGCAGTGCAAGTTCAGTAACAGAGACAGACAGACAGTATATAAGACTCTCGAACCAAACACAACGTACACCTTGGAAGTGATAGAGATTAATACTTTTGAAATTTATAGAAACAAGATTTGGAAATAACGGAGGCACAAACGCAAATTCGAAATATTAGCTTTTAATCATTTTGGACGGAAGTGCTAATTTTGAAATACTATGTATTTTGAATAATAATGTTAAAAGTAAATGTTATTGTAATATGCATTTCATTATGATTGTGATGCAGCATCGCTTAATAATAAATGGAACCGAAGCTATGAGACTAGTGGAGTACTGAATTGTAAATATCATGCCAGTCATTTTTTTCTATGATAGATAAATGTGCGTTTATTTGTGTTTTTACTGTTACATTTGAATGCCTACTGTATATCAGTATTTGTGTACGGCTGTATGTATGCATTGTAAATGGGCAAATAAGATTTAAGATTTGATCTCTCTCTCTCTCTCTCTCTCTCTCTCTCTCTCTCTCTCATGATATCTGTTGTGTTGAAGTGTGCCCACTGCTACTCAGTCCCCTCTACATGTCTGTCCCTCACCCCTCATCCCCAAAGGTTACACCTCCTTGACTATATCTGCTGAGCAGAATAAGGATCAGCAGCGTCAGTAGAAGCAGGGGAGTGTAGTCCTACAAACAGGAGCAATGCTTTTAACTTAACAGCACATCATGAACGATATAAGCTAAGTGCAGCATTGCATCCTTAGCCAAGGCCTTTCGGTAGAAGTTGATGGAGCCGTGAAAATGTATAGAATTGGTCGTATTGGCTAGCAAACTCTTGACCATCGCAACGTGAGGGAGAGACTAGTACTAGTAGTAATGGCATAAACCCATGAGGGCCTAATCATTCCTCTCAGTTGCAATTCATTCTCCCAAGTACAACAAGAGCACCTATAGGCAATAGGAGTCTGCCCTGTCGCTTAGCCCTTCCACCTAACTCCAGCAGTTTAGTGCAACCTCGTAAGCTAGTCCTACAATTATCCAACTATCAAAGAAAACGGCATCAGACGCTGGAGGCGTGACCAGTCTCGCCTTCGAGAGCTTCACCAGCCACCAGGAACCGTATATCAAGCAGGAGGAAAGACAGAAACGGGGGCTTCATCACCACGGCTGCGAACAGTCCATCAGAGAGAGAGAGAGAGAGAGAGAGAGAGAGCCTCCCTATCAATCAGCATCCTGATCATCGCTTGGTTCTCGCCCTTAAGTCGTGACTGCCGTGATCCATAGTCTCATGTCCCTCTCTGTCCAGCCGGG
>NC_061107.1:20428103-20460603 GCF_015104395.2 Macrobrachium nipponense | reverse complement strand
GCCTCAGTAGTTTTCATTTTATTGAAGGTTAAGTTTAGTTTCAGCCGCGTTTATTGTGTATAGAAATTTCTCTGTTCTTATTACTGACTTTTCTTCTGTACTCAAATTGGCTATTGAAACGCCAAATGGGGGATTCGTGTCAAAAACGTAGTATTTGAACTGCCTTTTGTATAATATATTCAATTTGACATGAATCCCCCATTTAGCGTTTTAATAGCTAATTTGAGTATACAGAAGAAAAGTCGTTACCTAATAAGAAGAATAGAGAAACTTCTCTTCAAAATAAACGCGGCTGAAATAGCCATATTTTCAATAAAACCTGTATTAATGAAGGCCTTCTTCCAAAATGATAATAATAATGATATTTGGATTTTGCCAAGTGATGCCAGCTTGTGCCGTTGACCTGCGATACCACGATGGATGAAAAGTTGAAAATTACTTTTTGAGTATTTTCTATTAAATCACTTTTTTTTCCATTTCTTTCCCACTTCCGTTTTTCGACTCGACTTTCACAGCTTCTGGCGAGATCCAAATAAGCGCTCAGCTTTACGTCAGTTTTTATTCAGTGGAAAGATACTTATGACAAATTCATTGTTATGACAATTACGGTGCAGCCATTTCCACGTGGATATACGTATGTATGTATGTATGTGTGTATATACGTATGTATGTATGCAGATTCCGTAGGTGTTTATATCCGATTGAACATGTTCAACACGCTTCTTCCATATTGCGTGTGTTTGAAAAAAGTATGAGTTTAAGCGTTTTTTTATCTGGTTCTTGCAAGTACATATACTTGAATACACATTTTGTTTATACGCCGGTAAAATAAAGATGACCTTTTAGATTCTTTCATATTGCATCTGTGTAAAAGTAGAGCATAACATTTAAACTTCATTGGATTATAGTTTTAGAGAGAGAGAGAGAGAGAGAGAGAGAGAGAGAGAGAGAAAGACGTGGTTAGGGAGAAGTGTGTAGGCCTGTAGGGTGTAAGCTTGTAACAAAAAACCACCGTTTTTATATGTGTATCTGGGTTTTAACGTGATTGGTGATTTGTCATAGGATTATTTCCATAACTGTGATGTACTCAAGCATGTATTAAAAAAGAAAAAAAACATATATTGTGAAAATCCAGAGAATATCTGAGACATTCTCTAAAACATGCTTGTATTCACTGCTGGAGCGTTTGGATTATAAACATTCTAAAGCCACTTGTATGGCAGCCCCTTCTGGTAGTGACGCTCGCAAGATGGCCGAAGTCATGTTATCTTAAGAGTAAGACGACACTTTAGACGACGCAGTGAGTGACGACAGACGTTGTTGAAACAAATTCTTCAAGCTTATACTGACAAAGGATAAGCCGGGGATATTGTGGGAAAGTCTTGACAGATTGCTAAGGCATAAGATGACTGCCATACTCAACAATGAAAGCAGACTTTTCTTCTGTCAGTCATATTTTCAAGATGATCTCAATCCTCAGATTGCTGAACCGAAACATGAGCAATATGTGACACTTTTACGTTCGAGATATAAATAGAATTATACTATTTAAGAAATAAAATTTAGAATGTGTAATCTGTACAGTTCGCTATGTTAATATGATGTAAAATCATTATTGTAATATGTTGATATTAAAGCCATAGTAAGAAAATTGTACAGTCGCTCATATAAGTCCATCGATGTTCGGGTGTTTGAGAGGGATGTCCATTTCACCCCTTTCTGGATGACAAGTGTCTGGGAGGGCGAAACTGGCCAAATGTTCCATTGCCTAACTCTGCTGTAGAAAGTGTCGGTGTGTGCCCGTCTTACGTCACAATACAGACCCGTTGGCCAGAAAGGGGTTGGATGGAGTTCAGCTTTATACCCGGAGACGTCCATGAACTTATATGAGTGACTATACCCTTACCAAATCAAATTGTGGATAAACCACACTTTAAGTGACTATACCCTTACCAAATCAAATTGTGGATAAACCACACTTTACATTATAATCTCACTAATACATAACTTTCTAAACTATTACCTACCATGGTTAGCTAGAACTTTCTAAACTATTCCCTACCATGGTTAGCTAGAACTTTCTAAACTATTCCCTACCATGGTTAACTAGAACTCTCTAAACTATTCCCTACCATGGTTAGCTAGAACTTTCTAAACTATTCCCTACCATGGTTAACTAGAAACTTTCTAACTATTCCCTACCATGGTTTAGCTAGAACTTTCTAAACTATTCCCTACCATTGGTTAACTAGAAAACTTTCTAAACTATTCCCTACCAGGTTAGCTTAGAACTTTTCTAAACATTCCCTAACCATGGTTAACTAGAAACTTTCTAAACATTCCTACCATGTTAGCTAGAACTTTCTAAACTATTCCCTACCATGGTTAGCTAGAACTTTCTAAACTATTCCCTACCATGGTTAGCTAGAACTTTCTAAACATTCCCTACCATGGTTAACTAGAACTTTCTAAACTATTCCCTACCATGGTTAGCTAGAACTTTCTAAACTATTCCCTACCATGGTTAGCTAGAACTTTCTAAACTATTCCCTACCATGGTTAGCTAGAACTTTCTAAACTATTCCCTACCATGGTTAGCTAGAACTTTCTAAACATTCCCTACCATGTTACTAGAACTCTACCCCTATTCGCTTTACATGGTAAACTAGATTTTCTTAAAACCCATTCCCTACCATGGTTAGCTAGAACTTTCTAAACTATTCCCTTCCATGGTTAGCTAGCTAACTGCACTCCTCACTCTTTCAGCCATCTTACCTATCAGCTTTAACAAAAAAAAACTATCGTAATGTTTATAGCAGAAACCAGTTTATTGGGTATGTAAAGGAACAGAATCCTCACTGGAAGTGTTTTGTGAGGACTTGTCACAATCTCAGAGAAAAAAAAAAGATTAAAAAGAAAACCAAACCAATAGACCTGAACAGCCAAACGAAAAGCCTCCGCTTCGTCGTAGCATTAAGTTAAATACCATAAATTCCTCTGTAACAGGAACGTTTCTGCATTGCAAAAGGATTGCCATTTGTCAGATTTGCTTTCAGTCTCAGTAGTACATTGCTGCTGCTTGTTTTTCCATAGGCAAATGAAGGGTTTTGGTATTTTAGTATTTAACTTTTAAAGCTGTAAATGGCTGGGTTGGCTTGCAGGTGAATACAACGCGAGGTCATTGTTTCTGTGAGTGAAGACTTGTGGGGGTCAAATTCATAAAAGATTAGGACTATTGTTACGTGAAAAAGATGCCAAAAGTTTTCATATCATTCAGGTTCTTTGAACCAGGACCTGTAATTTACTTGTACAGCATTCCACCCACATGTTGTCAACATGTAGACAGGTCTTTTCGCGTTGGAAGGAAGTGAAAGAATTGGCATTCTTTTCGTCTCTATGCTGTGTAGGTACAAAGCCCCGTGCTTTTGAAAGACTAAATCTGAGGTTATGATTTAAATTAATTTTAAATTCCTCGTTTTCTACCTACCAATTGGAGTGCTTTCGGTTCATGTCCACTAAAGAAAGAAATGACGAACCATATTTTATGAATATATGAATTATTAGTATCATTATTACTATTGTATTCAAGCCAATTTTATGTGGAATGCTATTTCAAACATGGTACGATTAGAATAAGACAACTTTGGGAAAGAAGTCTTAAAGTTTTTATTGCTTGATCGCAGGGAGGCCGGGTGGGGAGCGGGAGGGGGAGGGGACCATCTCACATAGTTAGTTGAGAACTTGAACGAAAACAAACACAATCATTCTACCCTTGGGATCAGGTCCTCCACTTCTTCTTACTTCTTCATCCCCTTACATATGACTATTAGGCTCCGAGTCCCATCAGCTACTGCCTAGAATCCCCTTACATATGACTATTAGGCTCTACATCCCCTCAGTTACTGCGCAGAAGAATCCCCCTACAGAAGACTATTAGGTTGCCCGTCCCATCAGCTACTGTGCAGAAGAATCCCCTTACATAAGACTATACGGTTCCGCAACCCATTAGCTACTGCGCAGAAGAATTCCCCTACATAAGACTATTAGGTTCTGTGTCCCATCAGCTACAGTGCAGAAGAATCCCCCTACATAAGACTATAAGGTTCCACAACCCATCAGCCACTGCGCAGAAGAATCCCCCTACATAAGACTATTAGGTTCTGTGTCCCATCAGCTACAGTGCAGAAGAATCCCCCTACATAAGACTATAAGGTTCTGCAACCCATCAGCTACTGCGCAGAAGAATCCCCCTACATAAGACTATTAGGTTCTGTGTCCCATCAGCTACAGTGCAGAAGAATCCCCCTACATAAGACTATAAGGTTCTGCAACCCATCAGCTACTGCGCAGAAGAATCCCCCTACATAAGACTATAAGGTTCTGCAACCCATCAGCTACAGTGCAGAAGAATCCCACCCCCTACATAAGACTATAAGGTTCTGCCCAACCATCAGCTACAGTGCAGAAGAATCCCCCTACATGAGACTATAAGGTTCCGCAACCCATCAGCTACTGCACAGAAGAATCCCCTTACTTAAGACTATTAGGTTCCACATCACATCAGCTACTCTACAGAATTCCCCTACATAAGACTATTTTAGGTTGCCCGTCCCATCAGCTACTGGCAAAAGAATCCCCCTACATAAGACTATTAAGTTCCCGTCCCACCAGCAGAAGAAGAAAGTCACAGTCTTCATCTTGTTGATCATTTCACTTGTGTGGTTCTCGTCCGTCTCTTGAAGAGAATAGTGGCATCACTAGCGCATTTATACCCTCATTGCCCATCCACCCTCATCAGTCAAGTGATTTCAGCAATGGCAGGAGAAGCCCTGTCATATCACTTGGCTTGGCACGTGTCAGTGGGGGTCTGGCTGGGTCATAATTGCCTTGGCATTCAAGAGCTTCTTCGTCTTTTATTATTCCTTTTATCGTCCCTTTTTCTCCCCTCTTCCTTCAATGACGTTTGTGATCCCGATAAGCCTCCTTCTTTCGAAAGACCCCCTTTCCCTCCCACGTCTCAGTGACTTTTTTTTTAACCATTTTACAGTGTCCTTCTTCACCCATATCTCGGTATTTCCCTTTCTTTCTTTCTGATCCATTACCTCTCAGGGTCACACTCTTCCATTTTTAGAATAATCCCTTCGCTTGGTGATCATATCACTTTCATTGCCATTCTCAGTTTCCTCGTCCTCCTTTTATCAGCATTAGCACCTTTCCCTCTTTCATCGTATTATCCACAGCTCTTATCAGTTTCACCTCCTCTCTCTTCTTCAGTATTAATTCCAACTAAACTGCATCAATACTACCCCCTCCTAGCTGGGTGTCTCACTCAGCATACCTTGATATTAGTATTTTCTGTCTTACTTACGTACCTTGAACACCCTTCCTATCGCCCCCCCCCCCCCCCCCCCCCGCGTCCTCCCCTCCATTCCATCCCCCAGAAGATTAACCAAATCACCAAAAGTGACAAGGACCACATTTCTGTCCCAGAGTGGTGCTACTTTTCGTCATTTTTCATGACGCGATCATTTCTGGACTATCTACTGAAAGTGATAAGCACCTTGTCAAAGATTACTTGCGAGCTTTATTACATATTTGTATAGAAATGCGTACGTCTTTGATTGTCAAAGGAATCTTGATATGTACAAGTGTGTGTGTACGTGTACACACACACACACACACACACACACACACACACACATATATATTATATATATATAATATATAATATATATATATATTGTATATATATATATATATATATATTATACATATATATGTAATATATATATAAATATAATATATATAGATATATGTTATATATATATATATATATATATCATATATCTATATATATAATATATATATCTAAATATATATATACTATATTATAACGTATATTATACCATGCGTGTCGGCATGTCGGGTGAGCGTTGGGTCTATTATATTATATATATATATCTATATATATATATAATCTATATATATATATATATATATATGTGTGTGTGGTGTGTGGTGGTTTGTGTGTATGGTGTGTGTGTATGTATGTAATAAGATATATATATAGTATATTATTACTATATATATATATTGGGTTATTTAATGCATGTATGTATATATACTGTGTACGTGTTTTTTGAAAAAGAATGAAACTTGGCCGTGGTAAGAGCAAATATACAACTTTACTCGTGTATAATATATATTTTATATATATCTTATATAATATATATATATACTATATATATATGTAGTATATATATTTATATATATGTATATATATATGTGTGTGTGATTCGTGTGTATGTATATATATTGTGTACGTGTGTATGTATATATTGTGTACGTGTTTGAAACAATGAGACCTGCCGTTGGTAAGACTTTTCATATAATATCAAACATACAACTTTATTGGTGCGTTTTGAATAATGATCAAATCCCAGTGTGGGGGGGAAGCATAGATGCAAAAGTATTCATACCTATTTTACTCTTAAATATTATCATTACGCCGTTGACTTCATGTTCAGAATTGCGACGCAGTATATGTAAAAATATCTTGCTCATTTCTATGCATACATGTGCGACGGCATATGCGCGTCCCCGAGTTTGCTTGCAGCAACAAACAAGGCGCAATTCGTACAACTTCCCCAAGTATTCCGAAATCACTCCCCCACCCCCCCCCCCCCCCCCCTCCCCCAACCGCTTGCCTAGCAAACATACTAACTTCTGAAAGGCTTGGAGTGGACGAAGTTTGTTTTGCTTGCGCTTGAAATAATGGCCGAAGCTCTTAACTCGCCTGATATTTATTTCTGATCCTCTTCGCGAATTTATGGTCGTTTTAGATCGTAGTATCATCAGCCCACTTCCCGTAACTCTCCGCTCAAGGGATATGATTTCCTGATTACCGGTTGATACTCCCCCCTCCCCCCCGCTCCAAGCTCGTTTTGTAAAAACATGTAATTATAAGTGATTATCGGAGCAGGTTGAGTAATTCGTTCTTTTAATAAGTTGTTACACATTCGTGTTCATTAATGTGCATATGGATTACGTTTCAACTATACATATTTGCCCTTAAGAGGGTATGATTCCGTATGTATAATATATATATATATATATATATATATATATATATATATATATATAATTACATTAGACACATATATACTGTATATATGTTTGTGTAGTTTTGAAAATACTTGTTTTCTCTTTTCGAAATCCATTTCATATTCTTGTGGATTTATGGCGTCATTATACATATACGTGTATATATATATATATATATATATATATATATATATATATATATATAGTAATGTTGTGGTTATTAATATTCAAAAAGTCCCTTATAAGTCCAATTATAGTCCAATTATAAGTGATTATCGGAGCAGGTTGAGTAATTCGTTCTTTTTATAAGTTGTTATACTTGTTACACATTTCGCGTTTATTAATGGCACATGGATTACGTTTTCCAAGTATACATATTTTTGTGATTTTGTAGAGAGGTGATATTCCATATATATTATATTATATATATATATTAATATACTATATATAATATGTATTATATATAATATAATTACATTAGACACATGATACCCTTTCGTATATATGTTTGTGTAGTTGTTTTGAAAAATACTTGTTTTTTTCCTTTTTTTCCGAAATCCATTCCATATTCTTGTAGATGGTGTCATTAATATATATATATATATATAATATATATATATATATATATATATATATATATGTATATATATATATTATTCTTAGACACATATATACTGTATATATGTTTGTGTGTAGTTTGAAAATACTTGGTTCTTTTTTTTCCGAAATCCATTTCATATTCTTGTGGTTTATGGTGGGTCATTATATATATAACGTATATATATATATATATATATATATATATATATATATACATATACATATATATATATATATATATATGTATGTATGTATGTATATAGTAATGTTAGTGTTATTAATATTCTAAAAGTCCATACAATCGTGTGGAAAAAATAAAAAATAAGTGAATATAATTGGGTAGTTCTAGACTACAATGAAACTTTCATCGTATCTATAAACTACCCAATCAAATTCACTTATTTTTCATCTTGTGCTGCACGATTGTATGGACTTTTTGAATATATAACATTAACTATTACTATATATATATATATATATATATATATATATATATATATATATATATATATATATATATATATATATATATATATATATATATATATATATATATATATATATATATATATATAAAACACATATCCACAAGTGAAAAATAAGAGGCGGGGTGTAGGTCCTGACCGGTTTTGACTTTATTTCCAAGCCACTGACTTTATATCCGGTCAGGACCTACACCCCGCCTCTTATTTTTCACTTGTGGATATATAGTGTGCTAAATGAATCACGTGCTAAAGTGATTATAATCATATATATATATATATATATAGTATATATTATATATAAATATATATATATATATAAAAGACGCCATAAACCACAAGAATCATTCTTAGCAGACGACAATGAAAAACCGAAAGTTTCCTCCACAATGCTCCGTCGTCCTCACTTAACAAGAACAACACACAAACCACTTCCTCCCTCCCGCTCTCTCGTTGAATTTCATAATAATAAAAGCGCCGTAGGCGGTGGCAACAAGAACCACTTACACATTTCAAACGTCGCTGTTGTTATTTTTATTATTTTCGTGTGCGTAACACCGAAAAGAAAAGCGGGAAAAGATAATTGGGTAGCGGGGGCTAAACCCTAAGGAAGTCAGAGACCTTCTTGCTGATAAGGAGGTTATAGGGATCAGGTATAAATAAAGAAAAAAAACAACGTTAGGGAGGCAGGTGAAGTGAAGATAGAGGTCGGTGCGGTGGGTCGGGCATAAACTGAGTCAATAGTCGACGAGGACTTGCTCAAACGGATAGATAAGGTAATGTAATTACCGTACTGTGGCGGCAAAGGATGAATGTCTCCTCTACTTCGTTGCACATGAAGATAATCATACCTTGGTACTCGGGCTTTTTGTTTTAGAATCTCAAGTTTTTTTTTCGCTATTATGTCAAGAAAATGCTGACATAAACAGTTCTTGGCAAATTCCATTGCGTGATTGGCGCAAGAGAAGGGAGAATTTTATTAGCAAAATAGTGACAGTGCTCCCCCAAGGTGGTACGTGTTGACCGCGATTAGAATTGTCAGCACAAATAAGGAAATTTGCGATCTTCAATTTCTCTTCCGGACACCATCCCACTGTATATTTATCCGGATTTGGAACCACAACTGAGCTGGTCTGGCTTGGTTCCACACACCCCCCCCCCCCCCCCTCCCAAGCCCTTAGTGGCTAGTTCCACTCACAAAACTTCTTTTTTAAATCCAGAGACTGACGTGAATTATCATTAATGGCTTCCTTCGAAACACGTGCAAGAAACAGAGTAGGGATATAAGACAGGAATAAGCGAGTTAATCTGGAAGTAGCAAAATCTGGCCTTTTGAAAAAGGGAAGATTATATAAACGTCAGGGAAACTGGAAGCACAAATTTGACTCATTTGTCAGAGAGGGAAGCGTAGCTACATCGTGCAATATCCGTCATAACCAGTCACTGTTTCAGTAGATTCCCATCAACCGTGCATTTGATCTCTAGGCGGCCAGTCCCTTACGACGCTCCTGATTGGCTGTTGATAAACCAATGACAGGGCTGGAAACTCTCATTCTCTCTCGAGAGTTCACATAGGCAGGATGTATTTTCACACCTCTCCTGATGGATACTGGTGAAAGACACATCCCTCAGGAGAGGTGGAACATACATCCTTCCTAAGTGAACTCTCTCGAGAGACTGAAAGTTTCCAGCCTTGTGATTGGTTTATCAACAGCCAATCAGGAGTGTCGGAAGGGACTAGCCTAGACATCAAATGCACGGATGATGTGATTCTACTATTATAGTCAGCGTAAACATGAAGCTGTGGACTTTGCGTTGTTCTACTCCTGTCTCATAAAACAATTTACAGTCAACGTGTCACATTTTTCGCAGAAATTGGTTGAATTTTGGCCTCTTTCTCCGTAGTTTTCAGTATTTTTTCTATGTACAAATTTCAGTTTTGACAAATTATTTGCCTGTGGCCAGAGTTAGAAGGGGAAGTTTAGCTGTATGTTGGTATGGTATCAAAGAAATTGGCATATATTTTCATCAATGATTGTTAGGCATTGTGTTGAATTTATTATCCAGAATTGTAGAATTGTGCTTCGTCTTCATCGTATCATTCGCTCCTTATAAGGCACTGCCTTTTCATCATTCCATATTGGAACTGTTGTGTGTGAGTATACGAACGTATAGGAATACCGTCTTGAGGGGCGACATGAGAATAAAGTTTGGAAAACCAACCACATAATCTGTTATCGTAAGACAACAGACACAGCAGCAGAGGTTCTGCAAGCATAAAAATGTGCCGAAGTTTCTTCGGCGCAGTCGAGTTTTCTGTATACAGCCGCTTCAGCGTATAATCAAGGCCACCGAAAATAGATCTATCTTTCGGTGGTCTCGGTATAATAGTGTATGAGCCGCGGTCCATGAAACTTTAACCACGGCCTGGTGGTGGCCTATCCTATGTCGTTGCCTAAAGCACGATTATAGCTAACTTTAACTTTAAGTAAAAGAAAAACTACTGAGGCTAGAGGGCTGCAATTTGTTATGTTTGATGATTGGTAGGTGGATGATCAGCACACCAGTTTGCAGCCCTCTAGCCTCAGTGGTTTTTAAGGTCTGAGGGCGGACGATTAAAAAAATAAAAATTAAAAACTACTGAGACTAAAGGGCTGCAATTTGGTATGTTTGATGATTGGAGGGTGGATGATCAGCATACCAATTTGCAGCCCTCTAGCCTCAGTAGTTTGTAATACCTGAGAACGGACGGACAGACAAACCCGGCGCAATAGTAGTTTTTTATTTATTTTATTTATTTATTTTTTTTACAGAAAGCTAAACAGTCCCATTCTCCAAAACTGGCGTGATGGCGTGACTCATTAGCGATCGAAGAACTTCAATAATCTGGGTAATTGATCAGGAAAGTCCGTCGCCGCGATGGAAATAAAACAATAATTTTGCATAATGAGTGCATGAACCTGGCCTTAATGGGCAGGAGAACCATTTTAAAAGCATTTATTACAGTTTATATCCACCGGTGACATGTGAACGTCAGCTGGTTCTTGTCGGAGTCACGCTCGGCTTCAGCTTTCGTGGATTTGTTTTCGTTAAACCTCGGGTGACCTTTTTTTTTTTTTTTTTTTTTTTCGTTCAAATTCACTCGAAGCGAACTGCATAACGATTTCGGAATTGAAGTGTTGTTATGCAAATATGCCTAACCATATGAATATTTTGCTGGTTAGGTCTGTGTGAGAATATATTTTGGCAGTTGTATAATATATATATATATATATATATATATATATATATATATATATATATATATATATATATATAGCTCGTTAGATTAAAGTTTGTACTTGTTGGATATCTTGCACACATATAGAGTGTTTATATGAATTAATATATTCGTACTTTATATAGCAGTGAAAGTGAAATGCAAGTGTTATCATTTTTATTATTAAACCCATGCTTCCTAGTTGATGACGCTATTATGTCTATTGACGTAATAGCAAACTTTCATGTATCCAAGTACTTATGCGTGAATGCTGAAAAAGAGAAAAATAGTATTGGAGTAAACTTGAATAGAAATCTCGTTATATCCCATACGCCAACATAGATAGACAAAATCATCTTCTTTCCAGGTTTAACCCATTTCTATGTGGGGGTCGCCGTTATGAATGAGTCGTCTCCGTCGATTTCTGTCCCGTGCATCGTTCTCGTCAATACCTTTCCATAACAAATCTTCCCCTACACAATCACGCCATCTCTTTCTTGGTCTTCTCTTCTTCCCTCTACCCCGCACTTCCATTTCCATCGTATGTCTTCCAACATGATGTTCCTCTCTTCGTAGCAGGTGTCCATACATTTTTTTTCGCCATTTTTTCCAGCGAAGCCTTTCCCCCTGTGTCTTCTTTGATATTTGAACTACCTTTGTCGATCCTCTTATGAACTCATTTCTAATCCTATCTTCCCTTGTTACTCCCGACATCCATCTCAACATTCTCATTTCTGATACATCCATCTTCTTCTCCTCTGTTTTCCTCGTAGCTGTTTCTGTTCCATATAACATAGCTGGTCTGACCACCGTCCAGTGAAACTTTCCCTTCAATTTCAGAGGAACTTTCTTGTCACAGAGGACCCCTGATGCAGACCTCCAGTTATTCCATTCTGATAAAATGAAAAGCAATTTTTCCCTCATTCTCATAATAAGAGACCCCGAGCGACCTCGAGGTATCATCCCAAGTAATAATTCCTCTCTCTGAAAATCATTCCATAATTGAATGCGTCGACCGCATTTCTTCACTGAATGATTCTCCTTTCAAGATGGTTGATCTGTGAATACTTGCACGCACGATGGAAAAGAAAATGCGCTTTCTAATCCCCAAGCAAGAGTGAGATCTCCCGCCTTGACCTTCCCGACGTAAATCGTTCACTCTTCAAGATGGCGGACCAGTGGGCGTGACACAAGCACGAGGAGACCAGACGCGCATTCTACACTCCCACTATTCGTCTATCAAGAGTTGGATCCCCTCAAGAGCTGTCAGGATCCCCAGCTCCCTTTTTAACTAAGTGCAATTCGATCTTCCGCCTCCAGGAAGTCCGGTTTCTTCAAGTACTGAGGAGGATATAAAAATCATTCAAACATTCAAGCAAGAAACCTATTTTATACGGACTAATTTATTCAAAGCAGTAATTAATGCATAGTTGTGCTTGCCATGGAGTTAAAAGAAATATTCGCTTCTCTCTCAATTCTTTTTTGTAGAAAATATGGCTGTATTACGTGAGTCCCAAATCTCTCTCTCTCTCTCTCTCTATTTCTCATCTCTGTCTTCTCGTCCTCTCTCATCTCTCTCTCTCTCTCCGTAAAAGCTGTTTCCTTTATCCAGCTTAACTGCTTACTAAAGGATGATTCATTTGACTCTTTCCTTCCCAGTTTTTAATTTTCGCTGTGAATTATACACTTCTTCAGCAGAAATTGTTCTCTATTTCCCCTTTTCCCTTCTGTTTTATCCTCAGTTTTATACCAGTTCCCCTTCTTTTCTCTTTTTTTTTCTTCGTCGTCCTTAGATCTTGTAGCCGAAGAACGATAAATATTTTGAAAGGGAGAAAGAAAATATCTCGCCTATCTCCAATAAAAACTCTTACTTATCTCGATATTGCTTATGTGGTTGAATGGTCTGTTTTCGTGGCTTATCTATCTTGAGGACTCCGATAGCGATTCCCTAAGTTTGGCTACACCGTGTTTATTCATTGATGGTTGGGTATGGGTACTCACGTCAAAGTGTTGCATCCTCCACAGGAACTGGTTGATTTTGGCCTCTTTCGTTTTTTCAGCTTTGTCTGTCCGTCGGCACTTTTTCTCTCCGCCCTTAGGTCTTACAAACTACTGAGGCTAGAGGGTTGCAAATTGGTATGTTGATCATCAACCCTGCAATCATCAAACATACCGAATAGCAGCCCTCTAGCCTCAGTAGTTTGTATTCTATTCAAGGTTAAACTTAGCCATTATCAGGCGTCTGACAACGATATAGGCCAGGGCATCACCGAAAGGTACATCTAATTTCTGTGGCCTTGATTGTGCACTGTACAGAAAACTCGATTGCTCCGAAAAAAACGGAGCATATTTTACTTGTTCCATTAGTGTTCATTAGTTTTTCTACTTACGAGAGTTTCAGATTTGACAAATTGTTTGTCTGTGGCCAGAGGTAAAGATGAAATTTAACTGTATGTTGGTATGGTATCAAAGAATATGGAATATATGTTTATCACTCACTGGCTGCTAGGAATTGTTATTTTTTATATCCACTTCTGGAACTGTTGCCTGTGGCTACGAACGTATAGAGATTGACATATTAATAGTCATATTACGTTGGAAATACGTCTGTAAGTAAGAAATGGTAGATTATAACGTGCTCATTGTTAATGATAATGTCAAGTAACAACGCGAACCAGTATAGACTTTGACAACCTCTTTGTTCATCATTAACCTCCAGATGTGTTGGCGTTCGTTGGCGTTCGTATCTTCAAGTTTATAGAATTTGATGTACTTTGTTTAGATACTGCAGCTTCTGGTTTTTTATTTTAAAAGACACCAATACAACATAATATATTTAACATTGTTCACCTGAGTACGCCTGTTGCTCTCACAAATCAATGGACGCGTGGGAGTGAAAGGAAATAAGAAAGCAAGAGAGATGTTAATAGAAATGCAGATGTAGATAAACTGAAATAATTTCGCTTAATGTGCATAACGGACTGTAAATAAAACGGCAAAATAAATAAGTTCATGTCACAGGAATTGTACGCAGTCTTCCATATGAAATACTCTTTTAAATGGTCATTTTTTTATTTGTGACACGTGGAATGAATTTACATTTTTATAAACAAACTTCCAGTCCTTTTCCACTCATCAGTTTCTAGAGTTTTAAATGCATGAGTGATATCGAAATTAAAGGTCGTTTGAATCAAGAACAGGACAAATAAAATAAAAAAGGATCTTTATTTTTTACTCTGGAGTTTTCATCACCAATACTTATCTGATTTTATTCAGGATACCCGCGTCGCCTCAGTGAACTTGTTTCAGTTTTATACTATGGGACATTTTCCAGGTCACCTCGTTCGTTTAATCTCAAAAAGATTAAAAAATGTTTTCCACAGATCTTAAGTTCTTATATATACCCTTCTACTGTTTAAAAACTTTAAATGCTATAATTATATTTTAGAAATTGTCAGCTGGGAAATATTTGTTCCGTTAGACCAGAAGTCATTCTTGTTATAAAAAAAAAACTCGTGTTATCCATATTTAAGTAATAAAACTAGTGTGATTAATGGCCCCCTGAAAAATAAGCACACAATAAATGACTTGGAATGGGTCCAGAAAAGGGTCCAGAGTTCATCTAATTATTCAGGAATGAAAGTTGCCTGATTGCTACTAAAAGAGAAGAAGGTAAGAAATAAATTTTAAACTTGCTTCCAGTGCATAAAGGATGCGAGTTTTTTTTTTTATTATTTCTACCTTAAGCTTTTCAGTATTACGTTTCATTTCATCAGTTCCTGTTAAAGTATGAGCAGATTAAATAATTGACCCTTTGCTGATGCTATGTGACGCTCGCGTTAGCTAAACGTTTGACTCTGGAGAACCAGCGCACTTGTGCTCAGTGGAAGAACGTAGGGTCCAACGTAACACACACACACACACACACACACACACACACACACAAAAACCAGGACCGGAACTAGACCTGACTCTGTATAAAAAGTTGTCCATTCGCCCAGACTCTCTGGCTCTTCTCCCTTTCTTTCTTTATTTCTTTTTTTTCTTCTTTTTATTTATCTTTGTTTTTTTCCTTAAACCCAACCACTGCTACATCTGAGGGTTCTCCTTGTCTTATGAAAAGCTGTTTGAGATTAGAATAAGGCCATTTTCTATTGCTTTTCTTTCTTTTTCTTTTAGCAGTTCCGTGTTTGTTGCATCGACAGAGTAATCGCTGTTATTATTATTATAATATATTATTATTATTATTATTATTATTATTATTATTATTATTATTATTATTATTTTATTATTATTATTATTGTATTTTGTGAGCTGATGCTTAATACAAAATAAACGATATAAGTTAATTTCAACAGAAGAACTTCCCGTTGGTATTATATTACGTTAATTATCTTCCTTTTTCTTCATAGATGAAATTATTCAGGTTATGCCAGAATGAAAGGAGAAAAAGAAAAGGAAAGGGAAAAAATAATGAAATCACCCTCTGACTGAAAGAGTATAAACATCATAAAAACGTGTAAAACATAATTCTCTCTCTCTCTCTCTCTCTCTCTCTCTCTCTCTCTCTCAAAAATGAATAGAGAATAAATACAAGGACAGATACGGATTCGTCGTCGATGGGTGTGTGTCAACAGGTCCACATCAGACCTCTCTTCCCCTTCAGCGCCTTAACGGTAAAAGAAATTAAGGTTTAAATAAGGAAAAATAAATAATGATACATGAGAGAGAGAAAATGAAACCGTAATAGCAGAGAGAGAAATGCGGGGGAGTTTAGTGCAGGAAATTGAGAGAATATTGATGAAAGAAGATAAAAAAGAAAAGAGAATGAGTGAAGTGTGCTTGAGAAGTGGCGACGGGCTAAGGCACGGGTTCCCAAACTGCGGGTCATGATCACCAAATGGGTCATGAGCCTTTTTCTGGGGGTCATGGAGGATCCAAGATTTTGAGGAATTTTTTTTTGGATATTTAGGAATTTTTGTTTGTTAAAATACATGATTAAATCAGTCCTCGTTAATAAACATTAATAGGCATTTTTGTTTGTTGTTATTACTCTCTGTGCTGTGATTAATCTGTAATTTAGTGTTTGAAATGTATCTGCGCGTATTAAATGTTTGAAATGTATCTGCGAGTATTTAATGTTTGAAATTTATGTCACGTACTGGAAAAGTCTGGGAACCACTGAGCTAAGGAAATTTGAAGACCTTATGGAATCAAAACTGGGAATGGTATAAAGTAATAAATACCCCCTAGAGGGGTAGCGCCGTCAGTACACCCTCATGTGGCGCACTGTAGGCATTACTTAAGGTTCTTTGCAGCGTGCCTTCTTCGGCCCCTAGCTGCCACCTCTTTCATTACTTTTACTGTACCACCTTTCATATTCTCTTTCTTCCATCTTACTTTTCACCCTCTCCTAACAATTGATTTATAGTCCAACTGCTTTGAGGTTTTCCTCCTTATACCTTTCACACCTTTTACTCTCAATTTCCGCTCCAGCACTGAATGACCTCTTAGGTCCCAGTGCCTGGCCTTTGGCCTAAATACTATATTCATTCATTTTAAAGTGATGAATAAGTTGTTTGGTAGAACGAAAGAGAAACCAATATGTATAAGGGACAGACAGACAGACAAATGTAGAAAATAGATAAGAATAGAAATAGGGAGTAGTACGTCATATAGCGAAAAACCCCTCCTAAGAACATTAGATTTACACAAAGATCGACTGGATAAAGTGTTTGAATTCCTTTCCCGAATAACGTCAACACCTGTCAGCGGAACTGACATGAGGGAAACGCAAGAATAAAAGGCAAATGATTCGTGACAAAGAAAGGACAGGAAATGCGTTTACGAAAGACTAAAAGATTGTCGAAGCTTCTGCTCAGATGTAGATCTAGGGTAATTTTATATTGCCACTAGTATTTACTCCCTGGGAAACCATTTTATTATTATTATTATTATTATTATTATTATTATTATTATTATTATTATTATTATTAGCAACCTATCTAGATCCCTATTTGTACAAGCAGAATGCCACAAGCACTAGGATCCAACAGGGAAAGCAGCCCAGTATCAAATAAGAAATGCAAATGCAAAGATTACATTTTAAAACTGATTCTGAATTAAAAAGTGGAGAGAGAGAGAGAGAGAGAGAGAGAGAGAGAGAGAGAGAGAGAGAGAGCTCAAGTGTAGGAAGCAGTCCTCACCTTTCCCTCGTTCTTCTATTTCAAGTTCCCCGTAAGGGGAGTAATGCTGTCAGTGGACCTCGTGCGGCGCACTGTAGGCATTACTTAAGGTTCTTTGCAGCGTGCCTTCGACCAATAGCTGGAACCACTTTCGTTCCTTTTACTGTACCTCCTTTCATATTCTCCCTTCCAAGTTACTTTCCACCCTCTCCTAACACTTGATTCATAGTGCAACTGCTTTGAGGTTTTCCTCCTGTTACACCTTTCAAACCTTTTACATTCACTTTCCATTTCAGTGCTGAATGACCTCACAGGTACCAGTGCTTGCCCTGTAGCCTAAATCCTATATTCAACTCAATTCTATTTCAAGTTAGTTCTCTGTTTTTCTCTCTCTCATTCATAATGTTTACCTCTCTTTCATATTGGGCAACTGTTTAGACAGGAAAGAATTTTAAGAGATGATAAATGGGAAATGAGTGAGAGAACTACTCGTGGATTGTTTAGGAAGCAAATATGAACCAACAACTTTGCGGCGAAAAATAGAAAGCAATAAATTGCACTTTAATCCTTGACTCTGGTACAAAGTATCGTAAAAAATGAAAGTATTCAGCCTGTTCATATAAGTAATAATTGCACCATAATACTTGACTCTGGTACAAAGTATCGTAAAAAAGAAAGTATTCAGTTCATTCATATAAGTAATAATTGCACTATAATCCTTGGCTCTGGTACTCAGTATCGTAAAAAAGAAATGATTCAGCCTGTTCATATAAGTAATAAATTCACTATAATCCTTGACTCTGGTACAAAGTATCATAAAAAAAAGTGTTCAGCCCATTCAAATAAGTAATAATTGCACTGTAATACTTGACTCTGGTACAAAGTATCGTAAAAAAGAAAGTATTCAGCCTATTGGTATAAGTAATAAATTCACTATAATCCTTGACTCTGGTACAAAGTATCGTAAAAAAGAAAGTGTTCAGCCCATTCATATAAGTAATAATTGCACTATAATCCTTAACTCTAGTACAGAGTATCGTTAAAAAACAGAGTGCTCAGCCTATTCAAATAACTAATAATTGCATTGTGATCCTTGACGCTGGTACAAAGTATCGTAAAATAGAAAGTATTCAACCTATTCATATACCAAACTAAAACCTTTTTAGAATATACACAAGAACTGTTGGAAAAAATTTACCAACGGACATTTATAGAAAAGGATTAAAATGGCAATACTGCAAAGGGCTTAAAAACGTCAAACATATAAAGTCTTCTCTTATGTGACCCAGACCTGTTTCTTATTTAAATGGATGTCGCCCCTAACTAGTCTGAGTTTATTGCATGGATAAGAGCACTTGTCATTCTCTGCTTTCAAATCAACCTTATTTCATTGCCGTAGAACGTCAGGGAGATTCATTATTCTTTGCTAAATTATCTCGTTTAGATGAAATTCGTATAATGGGCCCTGAAGCATCAGTATGTTGTTGCTTTGATTTTTTTTATGACATTTAATGCCGTGGTTAATTTAAAGGCTAATTCATCATACTGATGTTCTGCTAAGGACTTTGTGTATTTCGGCTATTTTGGATGCTGATTCTTCTACGAGTTAATAGCCAGACATTTTAGCTAAGGATGTTACGTTTACAAGATTCAAAATGTAAATAAATACTCACTGACGAACTTTAAAGAATGTTAGGATAAATGTCGACTTGGCTATAAGGTCCTTGATGCAAATGATCCTATGGGTGCTTAACCCCATTTCTGAAATGACACGGTCACTGAAGCGCCTATAAAACAGTGAATGGTCTCGGTAAAACCAAGTGAAGAGTCAAGTTATACATTGATCAGTATAAATGTTTTTGTTGTTGCAATGGAAAACTGGAATTAGTGAAAATGCATGTTCCAAATGGCACGTCCTCCTCAGCTTCATTGTTGCAATTCCAACGGCTTGCAGCAATGTTAGTCCACACTTAATGATGCCCAGTCACTCATATAAGTTCATGGATGTCCGGGTATTTGAGAGAGATTTCCATTTCACCCCTTTCTGGATGACAGGTGTCTGGGAGTGCGAAACTGGCCAGATGTTCAACCACCTACTATGAGATTCAGGGCCTCTGTAACACGGTTTTTTCGCAATAACTTTTTATCTATGCATTTCATAAATATGAAGCTTATTCAGAATACACATTATATCTACACATAAATTTTGACTGTATTCTGCATTACGTAGGTTGAATAAATTTGGTACTTACAATGTAAAAGTGACTTTTTTTTGAAGACGGGCCAACTTACTCAGAGAAAAGGTTTCGAACGCACTCTTTACGTAACTTATGACAGCATTTCTTCCCTCTTTCTCGATGGATGATTGGCTATAAGTAACAAAGGCTATACCTCTGGCAACAATGACAAACAAATTTAAATACGACCAAAGCAGCACACCTTTATGAACTCTGAACCTCTCCACTGATAATTGTCATACTGAACAAACCAACAAAATATGTTAATAAATACAAAAACACTTTGATTGTTAGTCTAACTCCCAAAATAAGTTTCCTAAGAAATTACAGTCTGATTTATAGGTCACAATCAGATTGACAAGATGTAAGGAATAGATGGTAATTTTCAAAAACATAGTTAGTAGACAAGCTTGATTTGATAACTGCTATATCCAATGTCATGCAATTTTTATTTATTGGCTATCTACCTATTTACTGAAAAAAAAAAAAAAATAGCCGGTACCGTATTTTGGCTTTAAACCTTCACCAACAATTATCATCAGAATGATAACTTCATGAGGCTCCACCCACTTTGGCCTCGTTATAATTCAGGATAACACTGAAGGCTATCATGGGCATTGTTGGATTAGAAAATTTAACTTCTGGCTATTAAAACTCATTTCTCGAGTAGTTGTAAGAAGTGCTAAATGACCCTCAAGGATCCCAGCAGTTGGCCTAAACGTTTAATTCATGTATATTACTGCTATACTGTTGCGGCACTACTGCTACAGTAGTATTACTACGCTAGCACAGATACCCCACCCACATCTATGTATCGTTCCGCCATTCATAAAGTCTTTGGGTTTCAGAGCCGATGGAGTTTCTGCCTGGTGGATGGGCGGCGCAACATTTCGTCAAAAAGTGTTTACTTTGCTTACGTAATATAATGTTTTTCGACTCTTGGCTCTTAATCATTGGCCATGGCGTCGGCTAGATAATTTTTACTCTATAAAAATTAAAACTATCGGGTTTAGGTTATTGATAATGCTGACAAAATTTGTGTGTGGTTGTAAAATATACATATGTCAACTTTCAGCTACATCCGATGCTTTGACAAGGAGCAAAGTCCAAAAAATCGTGTTACAGAGGCCCAGAATCTCATAGTAACTTTGCTGTAGAAAGTTTCTGTGTGGGCCCGTCTTACGTCACCATTCAGACCCGTTGTCCAGAAAGGGGTTGAAAGGAATTCAGCTTTATACCCGGAGACGTTCATGAACTTAATGAGTGACATTTTTTTACTGTACCTATCAGTTACCAAGGTTCGGTGGTATTTGCCTGCCAAGTAGGAACACAACACACCAATTACCCAGGAATTTTCTTTTATATATATATATATATATATATATATATATATATATATATATATATAATATTATTATATATATATATATATTATATATATATATATATATATATATATATATATTATTCTGTAACCAGAAGCGCTTTCAAAGTTTAACAAACAGGATACGATGTTTCTTCTTAGAACGTTTTTTATGCAAGATACAGGGCTATGAGTATCCAAGTTTTTCGCTTTTTAAGGATATTTAGATCTGAGTCAAAAGTGTTTCCTTGAGTCAAGTCCACCTCGTAATCCTTTAATCTCCGTATTAGTCCAAAGCCTTTCCGTCAAGTCCACCTTGTAACCCTTTAGTCTCCGTATTAGTCCAAAGTCTTTCCGTCAAGTCCACCTTGTAACCCTTTAATCTCCGTACGAGTCCAAAGTCTTTCCATCAAGTCCACCTCGTAATCCTTTAATCTCCGTATTAGTCCAAAGTCTTTCCGTCAAGTCCACCTTATAACCCTTTAATCTCCGTACGAGTCCAAAGTCTTTCCATCAAGTCCACCTCGTAATCCTTTAATCTCCGTACGAGTCCAAAGTCTTTCCGTCAAGTCCGTCTCGTAATCCTTTAATCCTTTAATCTCTGAGTCCAAAGTCTCGCCGTCAAGTCCACCTCGTAATCCTTTAATCCTTTAATCTCCGTATTAGTCCAAAGTCTTTCCGTCAAGTCCACCTCGTAAACCTTTAATCTGCGTCGTAAAGTTATCATTCGTTTCATATGTTACGGACGATACGTAACATTGCTCTACTTGTCACCTGCTTTAACTCGGCAGCTTTGTATCCGTAAGGCGACAGTGCCCCACATATCCCGAGTGGGAGTCATGAGCATGAAATGGAATTGATTTCATTAGCTTTTCATGCCGTCCACAACTAGAATATGGAACTCGGTGTTCTTCTCTGTCTCCTGAATCATTCAACCTGCCTCTGTTTAAGGGTCGCTGATCCCCCTCCACCTTAATCACTTTGAAAAGCAAACTGAGCATGCAAGTAGCATGCATCTATGGAGCGTTGATGTAACTTGAAATAAACGTGATATGGTATTTTTGATAGTGTTTAATATCCGAAGAAAACCTAAGTGGTTGAGATGGCTTAAGCGATCGAATTCAGAAAATAGAAAGTCGATTCCGTCAAACCATTAATTATTATAGCCATGAGGCTTAACTCAAAAATATGATATATTCAGATTTTGTGGCTAAATTTATTTCCTTCTGCGTAAAATACATCTTTGCAATAATTGTCTATTGCAGTGTTGTGCACCAGGGACAATTGTGCAATATTTTCTCAGACATATCGACAAAATCATACAAAGAGTTATTTACGACAAATTGTCGTTTCTTTTACGTCTTCTTCTTGGAACGGATAACCATCGTTCAGGGAGCAATTGCCGATGACATCTTGCAAATTTCCGTCCCGTGATTTGCACCTTATCAGCAGTTTTTGATGGTCTTACCGAGACTTAATCACTGCGGCCCCGAACTTAAAAAAAATGAAACCTTCAACGATTTTGCCCATTTATTCCAAACAGGATAACGGAACCTTGTCGTATTCGTAACACAGCAAGTTCCAGTTAATTTATATGAATTACACTTTCATAGAAAATCGAATACTTTTATTCATCTTCATTATCAGGCTTAAAGCAAAATACCTTTTCCGTGTTAGTTCTGAAAAATAAGGAGAATGAAAACAGCATAAGGCTTATAACCCTGGAGAAACAATATATCTGTCTCTTGGCATACAGCGCCGTAGGGGGTTAGTGCCGTCAGTGCACGTCACGGGGTGCACTGTAGGCATTACTCAAGGTTCTTTGCAGCGTCCCCTTCTGCCCCTACCTTTAACCCCTTTCATTCCTTTTACTGTACCTCCTTTCACATTATATTTCTTCCGTCTTGTTATTCACCCTCTCATAACAATTATTTCACAGTGCAACTGCTAGGTTTTCCTCCTGTTACACCTTTCAAACCTACCTACCCTCATTTTCCATTCTAGCGCTGAATGACCTTATAGGTCCCAGTAGATAACATAGAAGAAGAAAAATTATAAAGAAAATGAAGACTCACCAGGGCATCATCTTTAAAGATTCAGCAGTTACTTGGTTCGACCAGTGTAATGCAGTAACTAGACGCAAATTAAGTATATGTTAGTTTAACCAGACCACTGAGCTGATTAATAGCTCTCCTAGGGCTGGCCCGAAGGATTAGGTATTTTTTACGTGGCTAGGAACTAATTGGTTAACTAGCAACGGGACCTACAGCTTATTGTGGGATCCGAACCACATTATATCGAGAAATGAATTTCTAATCACCAGAGCGGGGAATCGAACTCGCGACTACCAATCGGGACTGTAACTATGCGTAACTGATATTTGATTTTCCAGATAGTTACTACAGTTACTTGTAGTGTTTATTGAGGGGTATATCTGATGATTTCGTTTCATAAGGAATTACTTTTACATTAGGAAACCAGCATTCTCATTGAGGAGTGCTGTTACTCCTAAACTGTGTATAGCGTTAAAACCTACGTACGTTCTCGTAAATGTACTTTGTATTTTATAAATGACTTTTACTAATGCACCTTACACTGTTATTGGCAGATTGTCATGAATTTTTATTATTGATGAAGTAATCATTTGCAAATGGACCGGCAGTAATTTATTGTTTTAAGCAGTTTAAAATAAATAGTTTCTAGACCTATCATGTGAAAATTTCGGAGACGAAAACAATTGTTTACATACCATGTAAGAAAATTTTTTTTTTCTTTTATGCCTCTAGACTAAGGAAGACAACCCATTTACCATACGAAGATAAGGAGCCTTTAATATTTCGTTATTGATATTCTTGATGCAATATTCAGTGACATTGGGGGTGAGAGCGCCTCAGTGGCGTTGTCTGTATGGTCTTGGCCTGCCACCTCGGTGGCCGCGAGTTCGATTATCTGGCATTCCATTGAGGTGTGAGAGATGTGTATTTCTGGCGATAGAAGTTCACTCTCAACGTGGTTCGGAAGTCACGTAAAGCCGTTGGTCCCGTTGCTGAATAACCACTGGTTCCATGCAACGTAAAGTCACCATACAAACAAACAAACAAACAAATATTTAGGGTGGAAAGTAAATCAAAGCCGACTGATTAAATATTCACGTATCAATCCCATTGATACACCCTTCTGTTTTAAACAATAAGCAGTTCAAGGATATGGTTTCTCCCCCCCCAGATGTGCCACAAGAAATAAACAAGTAAATAACTCCTGGCAGTTCGAAGTAATTTTCAATATTCTAATGGAAATGGAGTCCGGGACTTAACAGAGCGTAACACTTGACTGCGAGGGGAAGAGATACACATTCAGGTAATTGAAAGAAATAATACGCAGGCATAAAATTGATTGCAAGTCCTTTTCAATTGCATATGTACAGTTTATATTTCTACTTCAGTCTTCATTTCCCTTTCGTTAATTTGCAAAAGTGGAAATTCTGATCTCTAGAAGCTTGTTAAGTAAACTTAACATAGTTCCTCGTTGGACGAGTCGGTAAAGTGCTCGACTATCGATCTCAGGGTCCGGGTTCCATTCCCCGCTCTGCAAGGGGAATTTATTTCAGGTGAAAGAAATTCGTTTCTCCGTGTGGTTCGGATCCCACAATAAGCTGTAGTTCCCGTTTGACTGTTTTCTTTTTCGCCTACAATTTGGGATTTTTCCAGAGGGGAACTTCACAAATTCACTAATTTTCCGTTTATTTATTTATTTATTCTTTTTAAGGTTTCCACTTAGTTATTTTGATATAAAAGGATTATTCTTTTTACATAGTGTAGAGATCGTAACAAATTCGGTCAGATATTTTTACTTCTTGCTGTTTATGATAATGTATTAGCGTTCCACCTCGGAGGTCGCTGGTTCGATTCTCGGCCATTCCGTTGAGGAGTGAGAGATGTGTATTTCTGGTGATAGAAGTTCACTCTCGACGTGGTTCGGAAGTCACGTAAAGCCGTTGGTCCCGTTGCTGAATAACCACTGGTTCCATGCAACGTAAAAGCACTGTACAAACAAATTTGTGATAATTTTATTCCAGGTTGTGTCAGGCTCAAAGTTGTAACCTTAACTGCTATTCTCTAGGCCACCTTAACGGTGCTTTATAATGATAAAATGAATCTTCTTCGAACTACGGTTGCTTCATGCTATTTCCACCCCCCCCCTTATCTTCTGCTTTCGTCTTTTCATGACCATTCTCTCCCATTCCCACGCGCGCGCGCTTGAATTGGAGCACAGCTCATGTTCAGAAAGAAAGAAAGAACGTTCTCTTATCGAGAGGCAACTTGAAGCATTGATTAGCGAAATCTTAATCTTTTTTTTTCTTTTTTAGTTCTGCTGGTGATGAAGAGGCGGATTTGGATGGTGGGTGGTTGAGACGAAGTTTTGGGGTGGGGAGGGGGAGGAGGGGGGTTGGTGATGAAGGGGTCAGTCCTCTCCAGTCATGAATAGACCCTTCAGATTTATCTAGATCTGCATCACGTTCATCATCCTTTTTTTTTTTTTTTTTTTTTTTTTTTTACTTTCCCATTCGGTGCAGAGAGATTTTACAAGAACTGAATTGGTATCGGGACATTGTTACAGCGATGGTGATTACGCAACAAGGTAATGCTTAAGTTGTAACGGTTCAGGAGAACCCTGTAGTCTACTCAAGCGCTATCCATCAGTTCGGGGGCAAGGACTTCCACTCTTACAGAAGAAGATGCCACACTCCTGTGTAAGTTCAACCTGTTTGATAAGAGAGGGCTGATATGATAAGAAGCAAGATATCAATAAGGAATAGAATAGAAAGGTACAGGAAGAGTAAGGACCAGTGAAGCCCAGTCTCAAATGAATGCCTAAGAATAAGGGAAATAAAGAGAATAAGGGAAATAAAGAAGTCTGACGATGCCCCAGAATATCTCACTTTTACTGGTGTTTTCTGGTCGGCCTTGTACCGGAGAGGACTTTTGTCATTTAAAGCCCCAGTTTTAGGACCCAAACCAAATGCCCTCATACATTGTAGGCAAATTCCCAAACTACAAGCAAATGGTGTTGTATGGAAATGCAAGGCAAGATTAGCGTCTTCTAAAATGTATCACGAAGTTCCCTCCCGAATTTTTGTCCAGTAAAAAAAAAAAGGCAGCAGTTTCCACAGTTGTTGGTGGTGGGCCTCGCCTTTTGACTAAAAAGTCCACCTGCAAGGCAGCAGTTTCCAGTTATTGGCGGTGGGCTTAGCTTTTTACTAAAAGTAAGTCTGCAAGGCAGCAGTTTCCACAATTATTGGTGGTGGGCCTCACCTTTGACTAAAAAGACCATCTGCAAGGCAGCAGTTTCCATAGTTATTGGCATGGGCCATCGGCCTTTGAACTAAAAAGGGTCCACTGCAAGGCGCAGTTTCCAGTTTATTAGCATGGGCTTAGCTTTTTACTAGTGTCCTGCAAGCAGCAGTTTCATTATTGGTGGTGGGCCTCACCTTTGACTAAAAAGACCATCTGCAAGGCAGCAGTTTCCATAGTTATTGGCAGTGGGCATCGCCTTTGACTAAAAAGTCCACCTGCAAGGCAGCAGTTTCCAGTTATTAGCAGTGGGCTTAGCTTTTTACTAAAGTAAGTCTGCAAGGCAGCAGGTTCCACACTTATTGGGGTGGGCCTCACCTTTGACAAAAAGCCCTCTTCAAGGCAGCAGTTTTCCATAGTTATTGGCAGTGAGGCAACGCCTTTGACTAAAAAGTCCACCTTCAAGGCAGCAGTTTCCAGTTATTAGCAGTGGGCTTAGCTTTTTACTAAAAGTAAGTCTGCAAGGCAGCAGTTTCCACAACTATTGGTGGTGGGCCTCGCCTTCTGACTAAAACGTCCACCTGCAAGGCAGCAGTTTCCACAGTTAGTAGCAGTGGGCCTATCTTTTTAGTAAAAGTAAGTCTGCAAGGCAGCAGTTTCCACAGTTATTGGCGGTGGGCCTCGCCTTTTGACTAAAAAGGCCACCTGCAAGGCAGCAGTTTCCACAGTTATTAGCGGTGGGCTTAGCCTTTTATTCAAACGTAGACTGCAAGGCAGCAGCTGTCCTTTTAGTCGCCTTTTACGACACGCAGTACCTACGGTAGTAGTATTCTTACACCATTACCATCGGTCAAATGGAGCTTTTGCTGAAAAAATTTAATGAGGTGTATCAGTCCTTTTTAATTAATGCGATCTTGTTAATAAATATATTACGTTGGCTGAAAATCCTACAGTTTGAGGGTGTGAGTAGCAATCGATTTCTCCGCTACCATTGAGAAAAAGAGGTCTTCATTCATCTTCCAGTGATATTTTTCAAAGTCTGCCTTGTCAGCGTCTAGCATCGTGGTCGTAAAGAGATGATCTGATTTATTTTAGTACTTTCGTTTCCTTTCTATTAACTGTCATCCTCCAATGGCCCTTCAAAGAATGATTAAACAAAGAACAATACTTCGTTTCCATACAATTAATTTGTAAAGTCTGGTCATTAGGTTCCTTAAATTATTTCACAGCTAGTTTAGGAAGGTCATCGTCATTTGCTGATCTTATCAATTGTTATTGTAATTATTAGGAACATACACATCCTTAATCATATCTTAAAAAGAATGCAAAATAATTTTCCGGGCCCCAGGTGCCAAAATTTACATCGGATATAAATCTTTGACAATGACGGTGCGTCAATTGATCATAAATGCAATACTTTTAGCGTGAGCACAATGCTGGATCTGAATTGCGTGCTACAAAAAAGGCTGACATTGCTCCTGGAGATAAATAAAAAATATTCTTGAAAGCGCATTATTCAGCAAGTAGTATTTTGTAAAGAAAAAAAAATGTATGGGGATAAAAACTGCCCCTTTGAGAAATCATATAGGGACAGATTGTAAAATAACTAACCGAAAAGAAAATTGTAGAAATACATATCGATATCCCTTGAGCAGTTAACTATCGCAAGAAGGACGGAGAGACACACGTAGATAGATGATGCCATAGGCAAGAGAACCATTTACCAAATAGATTTAAGTCTCTTGGAACGGTAAAGGTATGAGGATCCGTTATAAAAGTAATATTCCATTCACCTCCAGGTCTTCATCTTAGTCTTTCCAAAAAGAAGAAGGAGAAGAAGAAGAAGAAAAAAAAAAAGCTTAATCAGAGGGACACGGTGCAACTGGGAGAAAATTCTGATATGAAGCCAGGACGCAATTTCGGCCACCTTTTGTTTACACTGGTGCATTGTGGGAGGAAACTCATGACCAGGCTTACCGGAGGGAAACTTGGAAAAAATGCCGAAGGTGCTGCATTCTTCAAAGGCCATTATTTTCCTCTTTACAAACCGGATAATAGGACACCATGAAACGGAGGAATTGAGTTCATAGAGAGAAAGAAACTTTTGGAAGTTTACAATGAGTACTGGCGCGGTGGGAGTCCTGCTCACTCGCTTCTTTAGAAAACCCGGACGAATACTGCTTTATTCTGTATCTTTGAAAAGCATACACACACGCGCGCGCGCACACACACACACACACACACATATATATGTATGTATGTAATATAATCCAAGGCAGGTCAGGAAAAGGTACTATCCATATGCATTTTATTAAGATATATGCCGACGTTTCACAACTCCTCATAGTTGCATTTTCTAGGCTGCAAACGAGCGAACACGGCAAGCAATGAACTAGTAAAATCCGAATTACAAATTATAATTAAATCCAAACATTCAGAATATAATTACTAAGACATTTACTTAAAGAACAAGCATATTTATATATATTTGTGTCTGTCTCCTCTGCAGTAAATTGAAAACTGAAAGAGTCTTGCCGAAGGCTTAACACTTGGAGTATAATTCCAAAAGAAAACCATACACAATTAGAAGCGCCTCAGTGGCGTGGTTGGTATGGTGTTTGCGTCACACCTCGGTGGTCGCTGGTTCGATTCTCGGCCATTCCATTGAGGAGTGAGAGATGTGTATTTCTGGTGATAGAAGTTCACTCTCGACGTAAAGCCGTTGGTCCCGTTGCTGAATAACCACTGGTTCCATGCAACGTAAAAACACCATACAAACCAACAAACAAACATACACAATTAGTTTCGGGAAAGAGAAGATGGTGAAGGGAACGCGTTTTTTCAGACAATGCATTATATATATATATATATATATATATATATATATATATATATATATATATTGATAGATAGATAGATAGATAGATAGATATAGATAGATATATAGATATATATATAAAAATATATATATATATCTATATATATACTTTATATATATTATCACTACTATATATATCTATATAATATATATATATATATATATATAGTATATATATATATATATATATATATACATATATATATATATATATATATACACATGTGGACATGAAGATAAAAACCAAAAAGGCCCATAAACACAATTTGAACGTTGCAACCATATATTTCGAGCACTTCCTTCTGGTAAAAAAAAGTGCTCGAATATATGGTTGCAACGTTCGAATAGTCTTTTATGGCCTTTTATCTTCATATTATTACTGTTGCATTACAATAAAAGACATATCATATATACAGTATATATATATATATATGTATATACTCCTTATATATATATATATATATATTAATTATATAATATATATATTATATATATTATATATATAATGTATATGCTATATATATAGTCATATTACATTACCGTGATTTATATACATACATCGAGCTACAAATGTCCTTGAATATCTAATTCGCTCTGCCTCGGAATTAATATAATTTCATGTATATTAACCGAAGCGGAATTTTTAAGTCTATAAGATACTTGTCGGCTCACGGGCGCGAACCATCGAACCCAACAAACCCAGGACGCACAGTGAAGCTTTAAACCACACCCCTTCGGTTAACATATATGAAAATATATTAATTCCGAGGTAGAGTGAATTAGATATTAAATGACATTTTAGCTTGATATATTATATATATATATATATATATATATATAGATTAATAGATTATATAATATATATATATATATGATATATATATAGTATAGATTATATAGATTATATATATATGTATAGATATTAAATGTATAGATATATATATATTATATATATATAGATATATTATAGACTATAGATATAGATATATATATATATATATATATATAGTATATATAGAATATAGAATATAGATATAGATATATAATATATATATATAGATATATATATATATGTAGATATATTTATCTATATCTATATCTATATCTTATCTATATCTATATATATATAGATATATATATATCTATATCTATATCTAATAATATATATATATTATTTATATATTATACTCATATCTATATATATCCTATCTATAATTCCCTATATAATATATAATATATATATAGATAATTATAACTATTATAATATATGGACAAGAACACATCTTTATGACAGAAAGATGCTAAAGGTAGGTTATGTACCTGCAGTTGGCTGTATACTGTTTTTCCTGTAGTGGAAAAAGCAAAAGCATAGTCGATGTTATCAGTGTATGAAAATCCCCTTCTGTTTTGTTTTGTTTTTCCTGTCATATTTTCCTCTTAATGAAAAATAAGACTTGTGAGCGATGACAGCCTCCAAGTATTTTATAGAGTAAAGGTACGAAAAGGCAATATAGTTTCTGTTGACTTTTACATGAAATTGCGCTGTAATTTATTTGTAGCGTTGTAGCTCGTGACTTGCAAGTTTTGAGTTTATTCAAAACAATCTGCAGCGATTTGGGTTTTTGCAAATCTTTAACTTTGCTTGCTTCTGTTTTTTTTTTTTTTTTTTTTTTTTAAATTAAGCCAGCAAGATTTAACTACATTCCTTGCGATAACATCTTTAAATGTTAATGTCTTTAAAGAAATCTGGTGCTACACACAAGATACCACATTGTCCCATTCATATTCACATTAATATTCGTATGGCTTTAAACGAAAGCTTGTTGCTTATGCAGATGATAATACTCCTCTATTTGGATCCGTCCCATCTCTTGAGTATAGACTTATGGTTGCTGATTTGTGTCGAATCTCTCTGTTACTGACTCTCTTAACGGAGATTTGTAATTGATTCTTGTCGAATCTCTATGTTACCGACTCTCGTAATGGAGATTTAACTTATGTTAAATTCCTGTGCTGTTGACTGTCGTAACAGAATTGTAACTAGGTTGAATTAAATCTCTGTATTGCTGGCTCCCATCACAGGGATTTAACGAGCAAGTATTTGCGGATGAAGTTGAATGCTTACAGAACTCAAACTATGATTGTTATCAGGTCTTGGAAATTGCGTTAACTCTTCCTCCTCCTCCTCCTCCTCCTCCTCCTCCTCCTCCTCCTCCTCCTCCTCCTCCATCCTCCTACCTCCTCCTCCTCCTCCCCAACGCCCACCACTTACCTGCGTATATCTATAAGCCCTGCTTCTTGAATTATGTGCGATTCGTGTGAAATTCCAAGTGGTATTCTTCATTACAATTTCAATTTTGAGAAACTTATTAGAGCTATCTTCTCAAATTGCCAAAGAAAAGGGGGTATATAGACAAAGTATTTGAAGAGTTTTGTAGACTACGAGGAGTGCTTTTATTTTATTTCATTCATTTATTTATTTATGCATTTTTCATGTTTTCCATTCTTTTTCCCCGTTTAGTCTCCAGCCGCTGATCAAAACCGGGAGGATTAGTGAATTTCTTTATTAATCTCTGGCACCAAAAAACAATTAACTGGTGTTAGCATTATGACATTTATCTTAATTCTGTTCAACCATAGCATTCAGATCTTCCTAGAATGTCCCGTTTACCAGTACTAGAATATTAGGGGCAGGGTCGATGAAACCACATTATGAACCATCTTAGGGGTCCCCACTATAACCCTGCCAAGTTTCTCATGCCCATCCGACCAGCCGTTTGGCCGTGATTGAATGACAGACGGACGGACAGACATTACGCCCATTATATATAGTAAGATAACACTAGATATGCAGCTAATTTTAAGTCTTGCTTTCGTCTTTTGTGATTTTCAGTTCCGCAACGTTTTCTGGAATATCGCACCAGTTGCTACCAAGTTATGGAATAATCTTTCTAATCTGGTTGAATCGTCTGAGCTTCAAATATTCAAAAATTGTTTCGAGTGCTTTTTGTGGATCGGGCTCACCTGTGTTTCATTTTATAGCTTGTTTATCTTTGTCACTTTTTATGCATTGTTTATTCTTGTTCTGTTTATTCTTTTTT
>NC_061107.1:20408103-20423103 GCF_015104395.2 Macrobrachium nipponense | reverse complement strand
ATTAATTAATCTTTTAAATGAAGTTGCAAGCAAGTCTCATAATCATTACCCTGGTGGTGACCACCATAGGTGTCCAACTACCAGGTATATAAATTCCTGCTTATCGTCCGTATCGTTGCAATAAATGAAGAGTTAAGATATATTTCATGTCCACCGTTCTTTTTAGAATTTTTCTCTTTTATTGCGAATTTTTTTTCGTTAGGAAATGTTCTACACCACACTAGATATGTCTGTGCAAGACAATGTCTTATCATGAGTCTGTCAGTGGCAGCTTTAACGGTGCCACTATTGTTAACATTTAGCTACTAAATACATATAAAGAAAAAAGGGTAAAAAAAATATTAGACATAACTCGAAAACTTGACATAGATTTAGCTAAAGAAGATTGGATATAAACTCGAAAGCTTGATATGAACTTCCCGATGCAGTTGAATACATATAAACAAAGCTAAAGAAGGTTAGATATAAACTCAGAAGCTTGACTTAAACTTCCCGGAACAGTATAAAAAAAAAAAAAGCTAAAAAAACATTGAACATAAATTTCCTGCTACTGTTAAATACTATAAAGAAAAAAAAAGCTCAAAAAGATTAGACATAACTCGAAAGCTTGACATGAATTTCCCGGTACAGTAAAAAAAAAAAAATAATAAAAAAAAAAAAAAACGCTAAACATAACTCCAAAACTTGACATGAATTTCCCGGTGCAGTTAAATACATACAAAGAATAAAAAGCTCAAAAAGATTAGACATAACTCGAAAGCTTGACATAAATTTCCCGGTGCAGTTAAATACATATAAAGAAAAAAAAAAGCTCAAAAAGATTATATATAAAATCGATAGTTTGACATGAATTTCCCGGTACAGTAAAAAAAAAAAAAAAGTTTAGATATAACTCGAAAGCTTGACATGAACTTAATCTTTCTCCTGCATAAACTGAGCCATCAGCATACATGATAAAATAAAAATGAAAAGAGAGGAGATAGAGAAACAGTTGCTCTATCACTGTCCACGTAAGTGGGAAGGTGGGTTCAAGCCTTTGTAGAAGAGGGCCCTCTGGTGGTGCTGGGTGACACCCTTTTAAAGAAAAGACAGTGTGCTCTCTCTCTCTCTCTCTCTCTCTCTCTCTCTCTCTCTCTCTCTCTCTCTCTCTCTCTCCTTTTTTTTTAACACTCCGTCTCCAAGCAGCTGTCAGTTACCCTGGAGAAAGTAATAGCATGTAAGTTAATAAGGCGTTCCATCAAGAAATTAAACTTTGCTTGGGAGCTTTATTTTCGCGCACGTTGTAGGTTTGGGTCTTTTGAGCTATTTGTTAATTGAACGACTGCATTTGACATCGACAAATAAGTTGTCTCTTCGCTGGCTGATTTATTCATATATTATGAAAGTGTATTATTATTTACGTATCCCGTGAGAGTCTACTTCATAATTTCTTCGGGATAGAATTTAAGCCATTGCTTTTTATTATCTACCTTGAAGTTCTTACTCACAAAACAGCCTTTCGTTGTCTTTTTTTCATCAATATATATACGTACATATATATATAATATATTATATATATATATATATATATATATGTATATATCATTACATATATATATATATATATATAGAATATATATAGGTTAATATTATATATATATATTTCTGGATCTTGTTTTTTAAAAGTAGTGTTCCACTACACTCTTGTCTTCCTGATTTAAATTGTTACAAGCTTAATTTACACGCACACACACACACACAAATATATATATATATATGTATATATATATATATATATATATATATATATATATATATATTATATATATATCATATATATATATATGTATGTATATACGTACAGATTTTTTCTGGATATTATTTTTTTAAAGTAGTGTTCTACTACAGCGCAGAAGTTTTTTTACTTATACCTGTGTTTCTTTTAAGAAATTTCAGAATATAAACTGGTCAGAGTCGTATCTCGACATTTAGCAAACCCAATTTTTAAAAATTTATATGTAGCCTAACTTTTTTTTGTTTTTGTTTTATGATTTCATTGTTCAGACACAAAAATATAAATAAATGCACCCAAAGGGAACATAAGTGTATTTCAAAAGATGTAAGCTTAACAAATAAAAATAAACTGATTTAAATGAGCAAGAATTAAGCTGTTTTCGTATAATGTTAATTTTTTTCTGATCACAGAGTAATAATTCCGAAGACCGAAAATCAGGAGAAAATATTTCCGTAAGCTATAATGAAATGACTTCTAAAGAAGACCTGAATATCGTTTGCAGGAGTTGGATTGTCTTTTACTGATAGTAATAATAGTGAATCACCGGGGCTTCACGCTAATGGCTTGGACCTATTTTCAAATAAATCCCCATTCCTTCCATTTACAGAAAATTTGTGTACCTGTAACCTAGACTACAGCTTTAATCTCCTAAGAGATTGACAGGTTTGACACTAATCTTCCCTACAGAGTGATATATATATTGTTCGATTTGTGCTAATTAGTAAACCCCCCACTCGCCCCCGGGGAAAAAATAACTGCTGATGTTTAATCTGTCTTATAGTTGAACTTTGACGATTCATAATCTGTAAAGAAAAACCTTTAAAGCTTTAGCCTTTATTATTATTATATTATCTTCAGCATTCACAGGTTTTGTCTGATCATGGCACCGCATAGACGTTTTAAATAAAACTAGTAAAAGATTTTTACTTGAGTATCATTCTTTTTATAACTGATTTTCATTTTATGCTGTACGGTTTCTTTCTCAATGTACATGATGATAGTATTCGATTTTAGCTTTTTTGTAATAGGATCTCTCTGTTCATGCAAGGGAAGGAGAAAGAGGGAGAGGAAGAGAGTGTGGGTGAATACTTAGTAGATTCACATCAACCGTGCATCTGATGTCTAGGCCCGTCCCTTAAGACACTCCTGATTGGCTGTTTATAAGCCAATCTCTGGGCTGGAAACTCAGTCTCGCAAGAGAGTTCACATAGGCAGGATGTATGTTCCACCTCTCCTGAGGGACACGTCTCGAGCGACTGAGAGATTCCAGCCCTGTGATTGGCTTATCAACAGCCAATCAGGAGCGGCGACATCAAATGCACGGCTGATGTGGATCTACTATAGTAGCATCACCATGTTTAAAATCACCATCCTTTTCCACATGCCTTAGTTTTACCATCCACTCACTCTCTCTCTCTCTCTCTCTCTCTCTTCGCAACCGAGAACAAAATTGCTCCTGACCAATGTATTACTCTACCCTGTTTCAGAACGTTTTTGGGGTTGATTAGAATATAACCTGATGAGCACAGTGGAGGCTTTGTAAGCAACAAACCTACTTTTTCGCTTTCGACATGAAATCTTATGACAGGATCTCGAACGCCCACTGAAACAAATTTATTCTCGCCCGTTTGATTCTCGGAATGGTTCAAACAAATTGGAAAAAATCTAGAAAAATATAAAAGTAGATGAGCGATATAAGGTATTGTTGTAATGGTTTTCATATTACATCTTTGGTAGACTTTTGGAACTGATTATTCCCATAATGTCCTAAACAATATTATGTGTATCTCTTTACCTCTCTTTTGCTCTGTATCTATTGACGTATCTGGGCGCAGTAGATGGATTGAGAAGAGAGAGAGAGAGAGAGAGAGAGAGACTGGTTTGAGTGTTCAGCGTTCAGTCAAAATGTATAGCATCAAAACAGAAGGGCCTTGATAAGATAATCGCCTCCCCAGTTCACCATTGTTAAGATGTCAGTCTGTCTATCTATCTATCTACCTACCTGTAATTCTCTTGTATGTCATAGTTTAGGTCATTATACATAATGTTGGTGCTATGAATAAATATACAGCGTTGCTCTCTCTCTCTCTCTCTCTCTCTCTCTCTCTCTCTCTCTCTCTCTCTCAATTACTGATGTTTGAACCCTGGATATCCCTTAGCAATTCATTCATCGAAGTCAGAACATTTTCTAAATATATTAGTTACCGTTACTCACTTTTTAGTTTTCTGTAAAACAAAACTACTGAGATATCTTTCTCTGACCGTGCGCACTCTTTCTCTCCGCCATCATTTCTTAAAAACTACTGAGGCTAGAGAGCTGCAAATTGGTATGTTGATCATCCACCCTCCAATCATCAAACAAACCAAACTGCAGCCCTCTAGCCTCAGTAGTTTTTATTATATCTAAGGTTAAGGTTAGTCGTGGAAAGCGGTGCCAACAACACAGGCCACCACTTAGCCGTGGCTGAGAGTTTCATACAGTATTATACGCTGTACAGAAAACAACAAATCATTTCTCTCGTCCTCTTCAGATTCTATTCATTTGGTTGAGTTCAACAGCCGATGCATAAGTCTTTCGCATTTTTTGAAAATCCTCTCACGTTTATTTAAATCTGGTCGGTGTGTTTTTCACTCATCTTAAAAAGTTTTCTCTGTCTCAAAGTGATTCCATGTCTTCTTTTCAGCGTCTCTCTCCTCTCTCTCTCCATCCTCTCATTCTCCTCTCCTCTCTCTCTCTCTCTCTCTCTCTCTCTCTCTCCTTTTTCCTCTTTTTCTCCATTTTTCGAACCAGGGTCGTTCGATGAAGTCGACACAATCTAGGACACGCAGCGCTCGCTCTTTTTGAGATCGTGTCGTAACGTGGACAGGGCCTTCAGGCACTCTTAATCGACGAGGGGGGCGGGGGGGGGGGGGGGAGGGGGAGGGGGCAGCAGTGGGGGCGGGTCGAAACTTTTGTTTTTCGAGGGTTAGGGGGCTGGAAGAACCTTCAGATCTCTCGACTGCCTGCATATTTTTAAGACATGCTTATTTGCTCTCGAAGGACCTTGAAGGTCTACTGTTGCAGACGGAAGCGTCATAGCAGAGCGTATGGTCGTAAACGAAGACGCGCGCACGTGCGTTTATTGGCGTATATTTGCGTATTTATTCACACTTGCGCATATATACGTATATCGTCAGAGGAATGGTAGTTATGATAAATATGGATAATGTCAACAAGCTCCTAAGCTCCGTAGGGTGGTAGTTCCGTCCTTGGACCTCATGCGGCGCACTGGAGGCATTACTTAAGGTTCTTTGCAGCGTGCGTTCGGCCCCTAGCTGCAACCACGTTCGTTCCTTTTACTGTACCTCCTTTCATATTCTCTTTCTTCATTTTACTTTCCACCCTCCCCTAACACTTGATTCATAGTGCAGCTGCTTTGAGGTTTTCCTCCTGTTACACCTTTCAAACCTTTTACTGTCAATTTCGATTTCAGCGCTGAATGACCTCATAGGTTCCAGTGCTTGGTCTTTGGCCTAAATTTTATATTCAACTCAACAAGCTCTTAAGAAATATTATAACGTATTATTTGGTCTATCGCTACCACTTAAGTGATGATTCTGGCAGATTGCCTCTTAGTAAGATTTGCTTAAATCATTCCCCTAACCCCAATGTTATCTGTGGTAATTTCGAATCGCAGAGTTGCTTACGTTATATATATATATATATATATATATAATATATATATATATATATATATATATATATATATATATTAGTTATCCCTGCAACTATGTTTGTCTCCGGTTGATAAAGGAACTTATCCACAACCAAGGCAATGTCCTTGATTGACCTCTGATCGATATTTTGGTCATGATTATCTTCCCAGAACCACAGACGACGAAAAATCCCATTCCAACCGGAAAATTAAGATAGTAGGGCGTCCATAACAAAGGTTGATGTTAATGGAGAGCCCCATTCTGTCAAGAAATTGAATCAGTTTGGTCGCAGAAGGAGCAAATTGAATTTGGACATGCGATCAACCTCGGTTTGCTGATTAATACAGCCCCCAGGTGGGCTATCGGAGCTTTGCTGTATGTCCCCAAAAAGCAAATTAGGTAGTTGGTTGGAAGGAACTCAAGAGGAGCTGAAAAATAAAAATAGAAAGAGTAGCTTAACCTCACCTGTGGAAGACCATGTTAAAATCTTCTAAATGTGCGCCGCGATCATCATCCTCCGTTCCTTTCAATTGAAGTGATGATAAGAAACCCTTAATTAACCCTATTGAAAAAGCAGACCTACATCATAATGCCTTGGAAATTTAAGTCTTCAGTTGATGTTCTTCTTCTTAATACTAATTACCCCGAGCCATTTTGCAAAAAAATCTACTTTTCATTGAGTGGAAATATAAAAAAATAAAAATAAGCGAAATAACCAAAGAAGTCTGGATCGGGAAGATCACAATGAATTTTTCTCTCCCTGTTTGGAGAACAATCAAGATTCCTTTTTTTTCTTTTCTTTTTTTTTTGGTTTTAGATAATCGTAAATTGGTTTGATTGTCTGTGTAGATAGCAAGCAAGCCAGATAAGCGGAACAACAGCAACACACGGATACAGTATTATTCCCCGCTGTGTTGTGAGAGCTTTGCTAAAAGTCACAAGGGAGCGAAGGAATTTAATAGCAACTTGGAAACCAGACAATAAAAGATAACTCAGCCTCATCTGAGGTATGTTTTCTTATCCTCTCTTATGAGTGGGGCCCAAATCTTAATCAACCAAAGCAGAAAGCCTTAGTTACATCATAGTTCCATTGAAGCTTGGTCTAAAATGGATATTCATCTTCTTGGGAACTGTCGTCTTAAGCCAGTGGTCAAAGAACTTGCTTTTCGTTTAAGGAATTTGACAATGCCATTTATAACCTAACCACTTTGGATGTGAAAATCCCAGTAGATATTTTCCATTATTTAGAAAAAAAAAGCTATTAGAATCCGTGGTGTTTAGTTGTCTGTAAAATAAAACCATTGAGATGGCTAAGTGTCTGTCCTTTTGCACGTTTTCTGTCCGCCCTCAGATCTTAAAAGCTACAGAGGCTAGAGGGCTGCAAATTAGTATGTTGATCATCCTCCCTCCAATCATCAAATATAACAAATTGCAGCCTCCTAGCCTCAGTAGTTTTTATTTTATTTAAAGTCAGAGTTAGCCATGATTAGCGCGCCTGGCACCGCCGAAAGTTTCATGGACGGCTGAGAGTTTCATACAGCATTATACGTTATACAGAAAACTCGATTGTGTTGGAAGTAGTTTTGATCCAGATGAGAAGAAAATGTGCAGTGCAGAATTGTTCCAAAGGGTTGCATAAGTGTTCATCACGACAGTCTCCAAGACTGAAGAATGGTTGATCATGCAGCCATTATACAAGTACCCTGCATCTACAAACGTCTAGCCTGACCATCAATGACTGTATGAAGAAGTTGAGAACTTATGATACCTCTCTGATCTGTCTGCTTGCTCCCAAGACAAATAGACAATGTAAGTGTGTATAGACTTGTTTTCAGGGCTGCCTTTGATTTGGATCATCATAAGACATATATATTAGGTTTGTAACTCAGACACATGACCTCACTTCAGTTTTTGAAAGCAATCGAAAGTAAAGGATTATAATAGTGAACCTAGACCTACTTTGCCTTTTGTTCAGTATAGTCTGTTCCAGAGTCTTTTGTTGTCTTTATTCTTGACAACTGACCTGATTTCTTCCGAGGCCTCTCTTGTTGATAGTAATAACGAGAGATATAGTTATTGTTTTAGGAAATGATAACGCACAGCATACAGGTCATCCAACTGTTACGATTGTTATTTATCATTTCGTTTATTTGTGTTGCATGTATCTAAAAGGAATAATCAATTACTAGATTCTGAAGGGCAAACTGGCATAACGAAAAAGAATAGGATGGTTGAAATCTGTAAACGGCAATTGAAATAAGAAATCCATTGTATACAGGAAACCTTGCAAAAATACCTGACCTGTCTGAAATAGGTAATATCTTAAAACACACAACATGAATGTACTGCTTTCCGTAATAAACATTTTGTCTATTTTTTTTTTCAAGTAATTCAGTCAGTGATGCAGATCCTCAGCTCCTGCAAAACTAGGAATGTTGATTATCAGCTCAGTGCCAAATAGTTCTGAATATCGTAGAATAATTTTAAATCATTGCCTATTTCAAATGGCGGTCAGGTATCTTTGCAAGGTTTTCTGTAAACAATTAGATTCTAATATATCACCTTTGATGTAAAATATTTTACATTTTTACTTACCGATTTCAACCATCATAGTTTTTTTTTTTTTTTTTTTTTTTTTTGCTTCAGAATCTGATAATTGACTGAGGGGAACATAGAGTAATCCTGAAAGAAGATTCATGAAGCTTTTAGATACATACAACATAAATAAGTGAAATAATTCATCTAAAGCTACAGGTGACAAAATGTTAACACCCCGTTCAAAAGGGTATGATAGAGGAGAAAAAGTCATCGTATTATGAATAACTTCGTGAAAATATAAAGAATCCGAAAAATAAAAGAATGAATACCATTTCCACTGGTTTTTCAGACATTCAGAACCAGAGCAGCACTGGAAAATGCCAATGATTTATGTTAACGGTATCCAATAACAGCCTTATTTATACTAGCATTTACTTTACCATTTTACTTTTTCGTGGGGGTCATTACCAAGGCTTTCCAGGCGTAGAATTTATCGTTTATTTAGCAATTTCTTATGGGACATTAGGTGAGGAAAGTACCTTTCGATTATAGGTAGAGGATTTGCGATAGTATAACGAAAGTTTCTTGCGTGTTCCTTTATTAAAGACAGAATTTAGTGAAGACAAAAGGTCGGTTAAATAATGTCAGGTTGTAAGAGCAGTTAAGTACATCTGCCTTTAAATAACGTTAGGATGTAAGAGCAATTAAGTATATCTGCTTTTAAATAACGTTAGGATGTAAGAGCAATTAAGTATATCTACCTTTAAATAACGTCAGGTTGTAGGAGCAGTTAAGTATAACTTAGTTTAACCAGACCACTGAGCTGATGAACAGCTCTCCTAGGGCTGAGCCAGAAGGATTAGATATTTATACGTTGCCAGGAACCAATTGGTTACTTAGCAAAGGGACCTACAGCTTATTGTTGGATCCGAACCATATCGAGAAATGAGTTTTCTATCACCAGAGCGGGGAATCGAACCCGGACGCTTAGATAGGTAGTGGAGCACGTAACCGACTAGTCCAACGAGGAACTGGCCAGTAGACGAACAATGTGTACTAAGCATCAGGTGAGTAGGAAAATTGAAAACAGGTTGTCAAAGTTAAATAAGAGTATTTCCGATCATTTTAGGCTAAAGTAGTATCTAAATGTTTTTCATCCATGAATCCTAGTAATTATTGCCACCAGAATTTAAATGTATTTATAAAAATGCGCCAGTTTCTTTGGCGCAGTCGAGTTTTCTGTTCAGCGTATAATCAGTGTCAACGACAATGTTCTATCTTTCGGTGGTCTTGGCATAATGCTGTATGAGCCGTGTCCCATAAAACCCTCAGCCGGCCGTGGTGGCCTGTTGTTGCGTTGCCAGAAGGACGATCATGGCTAACTTTAACCTAAAATAAAAAAAGAAAAAAAAGTACTGAGGCTAGAGGGCTGTAATCTGGTTTGTTTGGTGATTGGAGGGGGGATGATCAACGTATCAATTTGCAGCCCTCTAGCCTCTGTAGGTTTTAAGATCTGAGGCAGAACTGAAAAAGTGCGGGTGGACAGAGGATATGAGTCAAGATTTATGCATCAAAGTGAATTCATGAATTGAAATCAGATAAAGAACGTACAGAAAAGTTAATTTTGAAGCTAATATATATATATATATATATATATATATATATATATGTATAGTAAATCAAAGAATATTAGTAAAGAATCATATATGTATTAAAAGTATTGTTGTGAACATTTGAAAAATACTGATGGTTAATTTTTAATCTCAAGTAAATGTCTGATGCAAAGCAATAGGATCCGGATGAATTTGTTAATTAACGTAAAATACTGTAATAAGAAGAATATAAACGTACGCTCTGTTACTTTGGGATATTTGCAGATATATAGGTGTCCTTGGAAACTCTCTCTCTCTCTCATCCTCACGCCTCCCCCTCCCCTCCCTCTTTTTTTTTTTATCAAGGTCCTCTCATCCCAACACATTCTTTTTCAATCGCAAGATTACGACGTGCTTGCACGTGCGCAGCAGCAGCGAGTTCCTTTGAACGAGCCGCCTCTGGTTCGGCAACGACGACGTCCCGTCCTCCCCGAAAAAGAACCCGGGTGGCCTGTCACCTGACGACGAAAACTTGTCAGAGCAGATGATGAGACTCGTCTTTTGTGACTCTGTTCTTTTCAACGGGATGTGATGGCGATGCGGACGGCCCCGGGAGTTTGGGCGCCTTTGGCGAAGGATATTTTCTTTTGTTCTTTTTTTTATTTATTATTTTTTCCCACCCTCTTTTTTTTTTTTTTTTTTTTTTTTTTTTTTTTGCGAGATTGTGACATCATCGTTGCAGAATCCAATAAGACGGACATAATGATGTTTTTATCTGGTAGCGCCCTGAGGAAAATGGGAAAGGAAAAGGGTGACCTCACCCAGAGGGAACCCAGAGGGAACCCAGAGGGGAGTGAAAGACTTGCATCTTGAGAGACGGGAGATTAGAGAAAGCTAAGGAAGGAGAGTGAGAGTGACCTCACCCAGAGGGAACCCAGAGGAAGGTGAAAGACTTGCATCTTGAAAGACGGGACATTAGAGAAAGCTAAGGAAGGAGAGCGAGAGTGACTTCACCCATAACACAGGCCACAGATGATGGAGAAGAGTGTCTTCATATACTCATCGCGATAAACCTCAACCATTATACTATTAAGAAACCTCTTGTGAAAAAGTAGAATTTATTACGTATATATATTGCAAAATCATTATAATAAGTTAACACTAAGTTTAAAATTAGAAAATTGAAACTTTTGTTAAATAGAGTTATACAATTAAGAAATAAAATTTAAAATATAAAATCTATACAATTCACCATGTTAATATGATGTAAAATCATCATTGAAATGTGTTAATATTAAGGCCATAGTAAGAAAATTGTACCCTTACCAAATCAAATTGTGGACAACACACTTAACATAATTCTTACTAATACTAAACTTTGTAAACTATTCCCTACCATAGTTAACTAGCTAACTGCCCTCACTCTTCTTTCACCCATCTTACCTATCAGTTAAAAAAAAAAAATAGTAAAAATCTTTTTTATTTTCACGTTTTCCATCTTCTTCCACTTATCCCATTTTCATTAAACATTTACTGTAACCTTGGAGAGACTAAAAAAACTTCTAGCATATGATTTTCTTGATCATGAATGTGTATGGTAATATCGAAAGATAGTATTTATATGACCCACTATAAATGACCCGCTAAGTTTTACGTGGTATTGGGATTGCCTTTATTTGAGCAGCCTCTTCGCATGCATAATGGCTCCGAAGATGTTGGTTTTCTACTTAAGGGAAGACTTTCTTTGTCTTCAGGTTTCTACAGAGAGTCCTTCCTCATCCACAACTTTTTTTCATAAACCCTGTTACTTTCCTTGCTTTGCCTTTTCCGTGACTTTCTTCCTATATCTGTCAGTATTCATTCCATTCGGATGCGTGGATCAGCCATTTCCAATAGTCCACCGTTCAACATACCTTCATTTCACCTTGATCCTATTTCCATTTACCCTTATAACCTTAAACCTAATCACACACACACACACACACACACATATATATATATATATATACAACACACACACATATATATATTATATATATATTTATTGTGTGTGCGCGCGCGCGCGTGTCTGTTTATGTGTATGCATTTGTAGGTATTTACGTAAATGTACAAACTCGCGTGAAAAAATTATCGATAAGAGAAGAACAGTGTGATTTTATACAAGGAAAAGGTTATATATATATATATATATATATATATATATATATATATATATATCACAAACTATATATTTGTATATTATATAGTATATATATGTGTGTATGTATGTATGTATTAAGAGACAGACAGACAGCAAATGTAGGCATGGGAGACTGCGACTAAAACAAGCATAACTGTATTTATCAAATAATTACTCAAGCAAATTCATTTCTTTTAAAAATAAAAAATAAAATAAGAAAGGAGGAACGACGCCCTATAAAAGCTGATGCTTACATGGCAGTTTCCCGTCGAAGAGAACTAGTTTATTCTCTTTCAGCGGGATACGAGAGCAGCGTACATAGGTAAGCAATGGGAAAAATAGATCCCCGGGGAGTGTAAACCGAATTGTGTCTCGATAAAACCTACTGCCTTTTGTGGATTGGTTTGTTTTTTTGAGTAAGCTGGCGTTATGCCAACACACACAGGCTCTTGCTAATGAATGGGCTTGATTTTCGTTGCCTTTGAATGTCGTTTCCTGTCTATCTAACAATATCTCTGTTATCTGGACTTCGGTGCTTTGAGGCTTCTAAATGAAGCATGTGTTTTTTTTTCTTAATGTCCGTCCATTGGTAAATGAGAGAGAGAGAGAGAGAGAGAGAGAGAGAGAGAGAGATAGAGAGAGAGAGAGAGAGAGAGAGAGAGAGTCACAGTCACAAGGAGTTACAAGGATTAGGATGTCTCAAAGACTTATCATAATCCATCCGTGGAGACATCATGTGTGCTTACTGATCTCTAGGAGCAGGTTTTACTGTTCATTCACAGTGTACTAATGATTTTGTCTAGCTTTCTTTTAAACTAGAGAGAGAGGCTGCCGGTCGATAAATGAGAGAGAGAGAGAGAGAGAGAGAGAGAAGAGAGAGAGAGAGAGAGAGAAAGGGGGGTGAATGTGAATAGTCAAATGATGTCATTTGGAATAGAAGAAAAATAATGAAATTTAAAAAAGTATCGAGTGAGATGACATTGAAAATGAGAGAGATGAATGTGAATAGTCAAATGATGTAATTTGGAATAGAAGGAAAATAATAAAATTTAAAAAAGTATCGAGTGAGATGACAGTGAAAAGGATAGATTTAATCGTGTTAATTACAAACATATTTAGATTACCCAAATAATCTGCGCATCATTCGTCTTCGTAGATTAATATCTCATATACCTGTTGATTTAATTTCCTGTAGGCAACGCAAGAATTTAATTAAGTAAACGCTTTAACAGTGAAACAAGTACGTACACATTTACTTATTTAGGGTCAGCCTCTTCCACCGACGCGAAATTATATATTATATATATAATATATTAATATATATATATTATTATATATATATAATATATATATAATATATATTACATATTATCATACATAACCATACATACACACACACTCACACACACACACACATATATATATATATAATATATATATATATATATATTATATATATATATATATATATAAAACTGATTCACGAAGACATGGAACTTGATGACTATATGCCACGAAGGAAAAGTGAAACTACGGAGTGGTGTCCAGGTCTAGCAACTACTCCGTTGTTTTCGAGTTTATATATACATATACATACGTGCATATGTGTTTGTGTGTATGTGTGTGGAGCTTGTGATGCCTTTAAGAACTTGACGAATGATCGCAAGTTGTCTGGGGTGACCGAAATTAAAATTATGGTTGTGTTAATAACTTGCGTTTCTGATTCTGTACTGGGATTTGCGTTAATAGTGTTGGCTGGAAACAAACTTGATATTGACGTATTTTCAAAGTTTGTTAGTTTTGTTTATGAAGAATAGTTATATATAACAAAATTGTTATATATAACATTGCATATATTTTTTTTAAAATTGATTATATTTGTTTACATACGATTAAAAGTAAATATTTCTGATCCTCTGTATTTGTAACATTAGATATGAGTTGGATCGTGAATGTGACATATTTTCAAGAATAGTTATTTATAACAAGATTGTGATATATATTTATGCCTTAATCGGTACATTGCATATATTTATCTTGAAATTGATTATATCTGTTTATTTACTATTAGAAGGATATATTTGTAATCATCTGTATTTGTAAAATTAGGTGTGAGATGGATCCTGAAAGCGAGATATTTACAACTGTATGAATTTCAGTAACGCTTAAGCGCTTTGCTCAAAGAAATTACTATTATGTTTCTGTTACGTAATGCCTAATCCCTTCTAATGCTCAAGGAAATCACTATTAGTTTTCTGTTACGTAATGCCTCAACCATTCTTATGCTCATAGTAATCAATATTATCCATCGGTTACATAATCCTCAACCCTTCTTATGCTCAAAGAATTCTCTACAATTTTTCTGTTATGTAACGGAATGCCTCAACGCTGCTTATGCTCAAGGAAATCGCTATTATTTTTCTGTTACGTAATACCCCAACCCTTCGTTTGCTCAAAGAAATCTTTCTTATTTTTCTGTTACGTAATGCTCAAGGAAATCACTATTGTTTTTCTGTTACGTAATGCCTCAACCCTTCTTATGCTCAAAGAAATCTATTATTTTTTTTCTTTTACGTAATGCCTCACCCCTTCTTATCCAAGCGCCTGTATTTTCCATCCAATCACTTTTCCGTAACCTAAATTCTATTGCCCCTCTACGAGAAACCTTGTTCCCGAAGTGAGAATCTAATCAGCAGGAAACAGCATCGACCTGATTTTATTGTATTGTGGTTCAGTAATTTGTGAACGCCCCACTGGGCATCCAACGACCGCCAGAAGAGATGTTATTACCGCCGCGTATAGATGGATCCCTATCACGAACCGTATGGCAGGAGAATGGGATTTGTTGCCGAGTAATAAGAGAGGAGGGTGAATGTTGGGGGAAGGGTGGAGAGGGGGTGTCGGGGGTGAGCAAAGAAGAAGAAGAAGAAGAAGAAGAAGGTGAGGTGAGGAGGGAAGAAGGCTGACAAGAAAGGGACAAGAAAGAAATGGTGAAGTATTGGTGAACAAATCACGTGCCTGTCACCTAGCTAACTTTACCTTTCCTGTTTGTCACTATTTGAATCTCTCTCTCTCTCTCTCTCTCTGTTAACAATACTTTTATATGTGTCAATACAAAAAGCTATAAGTGCTAGTCGATATTATCTACCTCACGAAGACCAGCATTACCCACAATTCCCACTCTCTCTCTGTGTTAACAATACTTATTATATATATATATA
>NC_061107.1:20375603-20403103 GCF_015104395.2 Macrobrachium nipponense | reverse complement strand
GCTGCAAAATGTATGTGTATATATATATATATATATATATATATATATATATATATATATAAATTAAAGTTTGATATATTTTAAAAAGTGAAACGTTCGCTAAAAGAGAAAGCAATGGTCTTATCAGTGACGTTTATGAAGAGCACTTAAGGCATCCTCTTCAATCTTTCATTCTTGATTCATTCAGAAAGTCCTTTTACCCTACTTGGTAATTCCTCGTTGGATGAGTCGGTTACGTGCTCGACTACCGATCTCAAGGTCCGGGTTCGATTTCTGCTCTGCCAACGCGGAATCAGGGGAATTTATTTCTGATGATAGAAATTCATTTCTCGATGTGGTTCGGATCCCACAATAAGCTGTAGGTCCCGTTTCTAAGTAACCAATTGGTTCCCAGCCACGTATAAATATTCAATCCTTCGGGCAGCCCTAGTAGAGGTGTTAATCAGCTCAGTGGTCTGCTTAAACAAAGATGTACTTATTATTTACCCTGCTTGAAGTATACCCATGAGCATGATCTCGGCAACATTTTCGCAAAAATCTTTTATAATTTTTTTTAAAGCAGAAGAGAATTGGTGCGTTAGAAATTTCGAATTGGGCTAATTGGGAAACGTTACAAAGCATCTGACAGACTAAAGTATTTCCAACTTACGTTCGTTACGAAATCAAACAAACTTATCTTCTGTAGCTGTTTCCGGGAAATGATCACTGAACATGAAGACGGTTGAATGGAACGATCATTTGGCATATCCAATATTGGCAATTAGCAAGCACTAATTAATGAAAAGGGGGACGAGCTACCACTGCAGGAAAGAGCTCTTGACCTGAATAATTTGTTGAAGGAAAGATAACAGCCGGAGATAGATGGAACTGATTGAGGAGGAAGCACACTTTGCACATGACAAAGATCGCGAATGAAAAACTCGGCTAAATAATGAGCGAAGTGCGAGATCTGAAACAGCCTAATAAAGCGGTCCCTATCGTTACAGTCAATTTAGGTAAGAAAAATTCACGATTGCCATTAGCTCCCAAATTACTAGATGTGTCGTCATCAACATTTGATTGTAACCCTCATCCGAGATTGGGATTCAGGTTCTCACGATGAAGCGAGGATAAACAGGGCCATTTACCCTCACTAAAAATGAGAAAAGGAAAAATAAAAAATCTTTGTGACTAAACCATGGGTGCCGTACTTTTTTTTCTTTCTTTCTTTATTTTGGCCGCCCGTTCTAATCACTGTTGACGCGGCGTATACGCCTGAGAGCAGTGTTTGTAAATAATCCTTTGTTCCGGTCAATCGCTCACGGGAATCGCTCTGTGTTTGAAAGATTTGCTTCGGGATGACGACAGGATCAATTCTTGATAGGATGGATGATCTGTCTTCCCTGCTCTGCAGGCAGGATGTTTTTGCTTCCCTCTTTTCGCTTTTATTTTCATCTTTGGGTGGAATTCTTTTCCAGTAAGTTATAAATTATTATAAATACATATATATATATATATATATACATATATATATATATATATATATATATATATATATTACTAGACTTCTATATATATAAATTACTAGAAACCTCATTCAAACTGTATATATATATAATATATATATTATATAATATATATATATATATATATGTAGATATATATTATATTTACTATATATATATATTATATATAATATTATATTAATTATATTTATATATAATATATATATATTATATGTATATGTAGATATATATTATATATATATATATATATAGTATTTATATATAAATATATATATTTTATATTATATATATATATATATATATGTATATATATATATATATATATATATATATATATATATATATATATATATATATATATATATATATATGAATAATTACCACATCACCGTGATTCATATAAATTTTTCGAGCTACAAGTGTTACTAGAAGGACCTCGTTCCAACTGGATCGTGTCTAGCGGAGTTATTTATTCAAAGAAGTTACGAGCTTGAAAAGACTAATCCTTGAATAAATAACTCGACTAGACACCATAAGCGCCTCAGTGGCGTGGTCCGTATGGTGTTGGCGTGCCACCTCGGTCCCTGAGTTCGATCCTCGGGCATTCCATTGAGGAGTGAGAGATGCGTATGTCTGGCGATAGAAGTTCTCTCTCGACGTGGTTCGGAAGTCACGTAAAGCTGTTGGTCCCGTTGCTGAATGACCACTGGTTCCATGCAACGTAAAAACACCATACAAACAAACAAACAAACTAGACACCACCCAATTTGAATGAGGTCCTTCTAGTAATTGTATTATTGCACAGAACAGTTGTGTATGTGATAAGTTAACATTATATATATAAGTACCTAATACATTTATTCACTATAGTAGATTCACATCACCCGTGCATCTAATTCTAAGCCAGTCCCTTACGATGCTTCTGATTGGCTGTTGATAACCCAATCACAGGGCTGGAAACTCTCAGTCTCTTTCTAGAGTTCACATAGGCAGGATGTATGTTCCACCTCTCCTCAGGGATACTTCATGCAAAAGTATCCCTCAGGAGAGGTGGAACATACATCCTGCCTATGTGAACTCTCTCGAGAGACTGAGAGTTTCCAGCCCTGTGATTGGGTTATCAACAGCTAATCAGAAGCGTTGTAAGGGACTGGCCTAGACATCAGATGCACGGGTGATGTGAATCTACTATAGCTGTTTACGGATTCGTAATAATCACAATGACCTGTTCTCGATTTCCTCAAATATTTACGGACATGTTTATCTCAGGCCTTCGAGTCAGACGGGGAACTCTTAATAATTCTCTGCCTCCCGTACTTAGATTCAAACCCATGTTTAGAAAAGTTAAAGTAAGACCATCCTAAGTCCATTTCAGCTCAGGCATTTATTTATTTGCTCGAGCTGGAGTAGACTCATCCACAACACTAGGAGAGTTTTTGACAGTATTTGTAGGAATTTTAGAACATATATATATATTTAGATATATTATATATAGAATATATATTATCGATATATAAGAAAAAAATAAAATAATGATGTGTGTGTGTAATATATATATAATAGTATATATATATAATTATATATATAATATATATATAGATTATATATATTGTGTGTGTGTGTATATATTATAAAATTTATGTATATATATATATGTGTATGTATATATATATATATATATATATATATATATATATATATATATATATATATATATATAATAGAATCTACTGGTCACTTTTTTACCAGACATACCCTCTCGATTTCCTCACATCTTATTTGGATACCTTTATCCCCACAAGCCTTAGATCCAGAGATGGAACATAACGAAGAAACCCTAACTGCCGAAGATATGCGCAAGATGGCCATATTTCTCTGCGATTGTTAATAAAAGCTGAAGGGTCGATCAGTTGATGAATGGATAGACTGAAAGCAGTCATACTTGAAAGACTGGTTCAGCAGTCAGAGCATGAACACAGATGCTCACTTTCTTTATTCTGGAATGAAAAAATAAGGCAGTAAAATGTGTAGAGGTGACAGTTCATGAAACTGACATGGTCGCGTGACCTTTGCGAGTCGCTGCGGACGGTATAAATGACAAGTGACGACATCCACCAGTAAAATGTCGCGATTTCAATCTTGTCAGCTACACGTTATACTGCCCCCAGGGCTTCTGCTCGTTGCCTTAAAGCAGATGGTAAGTTGCAGAGATCGAAAGGCGGTTGACACTGACCACTGGTCGTTGTTTTATTGTCTGTGTTCAAGGGTTTGTTTCCATTCGCTCTGTTTCTTGAGGTTTTCACTAATCCACGCCCTTCCATTGAAAGATGACTATGTATATATATATATATATATATATATATATATATATATATATAAGGAACCCATAAATAACGCCTAAAATATAGAGAGAAAATATATTTCGAGACTGCTGTCCTCTCTTCAGGTGAAGAGAGAGACAGCAATCTCTGAAATATAGTATTTTCTTTTCTTTGTATATTTTTGGCGTTTTATGGCCTCCTTTTATTAGATGGAATTCTGTTGTAAAAGAATAGTTTTCCACACAGTCATTTATATATACATACATATATACCTTATATATATATATATATATATATATATATATATATATAAATATATATATATATAGTAATATATATATATGTATATATATATATATAATATATTATATATACTATATATATACCTATATATATATATATATATATAAAGAGAAAGATATATAAACCAGATTCCTCTATATATATATATATATATATATATTATATATATATATAAATATATATATATATATTTGACTGTTTTATATCACATCACCGTGATTTATATATACGCATTAAGCTACAAATGTCCTTTAATATCCAATGCACTCTACCTTGGAATTAATATATTTTTTCATGTCTTAACCGAAGGGTAATTTTATAGTTGATAATAATCTCGTCCTCTCGTGGATATATACAGAGGAAGATATATATGAACAGAATTCCTAAGTGACGATAATTTGCAGTCACTTTCGTAAAACTTGCCGTTTTCCACTTTTACGAAAAATTTGTCTCATTTAGACCTTCTTGTCATTTGACTTTTCACGACTCGATTCCGTGTTCCTCTTAGTTAGCCTTGGGACCTTCACCTCTCAGATGAGTTCCTCAGTCTTCGACTGTTTCCTTCTTGTTCCTTCTCTTCCCTGGATAAAATGTATTGTTTGTTCCTGTTCCTTTTCTTTCCTGGATAATAATATTTCAAGAGGTTCAACTGAAGATATTTGCCCTCTCTCTCTCTCTCTCTCTCTCTCTCTCTCTCTCTCTCTCTCTCTCTCTCTCTCTCTCTGTTCATGGGAAGTTTAATTGCAGATTCTTTATCAATTTTCCCCCCAGATGGGAACCGATAAAAGGAAAACGAGAGAAATAGGTCTCTGCATACAATCACGAGCTCAATTTTATGCATACCTTTGCTCGTGCGTATGTGACGGTAAATAACGAGATATTTAATACCTCATAAAACCTCTTATCGAGCGAGAAAAATGTATTTAATCTGTCCTCGAAGACTGAAATTCTCCTGGCCTTCGACGGCTCCTCGAAGGAAACGCTTGAGGTCATTATAATAATCAGGATTCGAGTTATGAAGTTGGTGGGAAAAGATTCGGACAGAGAAATTTGGATTCTGGGAAGTTAATCTGATCATTAATTTTTATTTTTATTTATTTATTTTCTTTTTTTTTTGAGGTAGCATGAACGACCGGAGAAATGCCTCGCGATTTACCATCGTCTTGGGGGATGTAAGTTTATTAAGCAGAAATGACTGTTTAAAGGTAAATTAGTCATATTTTACCAAAGAGAGCGGACTGTTCAAACATAATTGACTATCAGTCATATTTTACCAAAGAGAGCGGCCGAAAAAAAAAAAAAAAAGTAGTGTTTACTGCCGGCGTGTGGGAACGTCAAAAGTGTAGCCAAGTGAGAATTGATTAAATTATTCCTCTCTAAATCAGCCATTAGTCATATATTTGGCAGAGGTGTCCATTGCTGCTTTTAAGTGAACATAATGAAACTGTGAAATTATAAAGGGATTTTATATGATTGGTCACTGGAGTTCTGTCAGACCGTCCCATTTTGCTAATTAACGTATCATTAAAGTGTAGCTTAGTAGAATTAAAGATGTGACATATATTTGTGTACTTTTTAAAATGTTTATTTATTTGAAAAAAAAAAAAAATATATATATATATATATATATATATATTATATATATGTGTATGTATACATATATATATATATATATATATATATATATATATATATATATATATATATATGAGTCTGATCACATTCATATAATACGCGTTAAGCTACAAATGTCCTTTATTATCTAATTCGTTCCGAGGTAGAGCAAATTTAAATATTAAAGGACATTTGTAGCTTAATGCGTATATGTATATATATAATATATATATATATATATATATATATAATATATATATATGCATATATAAAATTATAATATATTTATTCGAGTGTGCGTACAGCGCCAATTTCACATCAGACAGAAATCCATTGAAATGTTTCCTCAGATATATATATATAGATTAAAATCTTCGGTATTCAGCGCAGAGTTCAGATTCATAAATCGGCTCTATTCAAATTATACCAGAACGAACATTTTCGCCCACGGCGGGATCCTAAGCTTATGACTGCCGGCTGCTGCAGCAGAATGAGAAGACGGAAAGGGGTTGGAAGAGAAAGGCAGGATTTATCATTTCGTTCCCCTCTTTCTAACCCCTATTTCTAACAGCATCGTTCGGATGGGTAATGTTGTCAAAACTGCTGGCGCACGCGACCGTATACGCAAATGCACACGCGCGATATAAAAATGTATAGATAAATAAAATATATATATATATATATATATATATATATATATATATATATATATATATATATATATGTGTGTGTATGTGTAAATTCTGTACTTTCTATTTTTTCCTATTACCTTCTGTTACTTCGTTCCAGTGAAGACCCATATTTTTGGGAGGTTGAATTTCCAGTCCTTTGCCCTTTGTGAGCTTGTTCCATGGGAACTGATTCATTTTGAATAATAATAATATAATAATAATAATAATAATAATAATAATAATAATAATAATAATATAAGTCCATATGTATATTAATATGTACATATATATATATATATATATATATATATATAGATATATATATATATATATATATACATAGATATATATATATATATATATATATATATATAGATATATAGATATATATATATATATATATATATATATATATTCTATATATATATATATATATATATATGATATATAGATATATAGATAGATATATATATATATATATAATATATATATATAGATATATATATGTATATATATATATTATATATATGATATATATATATATATATATATATATATATATATATATATATATATATATATATATATATATCTGTGTGTGTACAGGGTCCAAATCCCTTGGTCAGGGTTACCCATTTTAGATGCTGTGGGCATAAAATTATCCATAGAAAAGCGTCGAATACCTATACATCTGTAACTACAAAAGATGACGTCTTGTGTAGGATCGGAAATAGACTAAAGGCGAGATATTGCAGACGTCAAGAAACGACTGAATTAGTTTTCAAATGTGTTGGCATCCAGGAATTGAGCGGGACGTGGGTGAATGTTACCTGGAAAACCCACTCATGTTTTCTCCTAAGAGGAATATTCATAGCCAGTAACAGCATTCTGGGTAAAATGATGTTGGAAATTGGTATGGCACTCTGCTTTATGAAAGTCAGGTGTGGCGGTGAATACAATGGATAGAAAAGGCAGGAACTGTAGAAATAATTGCCTGTGTTTTTTTTATGTAGCATTAGAATAATTGAATGGTAATCAGAATGTAATGATATGCAGAAATGTTAAATGGCTATCATGCGTGAAAGGGATTGACCAGTTGTTTTTTTTTTAAGAGATTGTTTGTTCATGTGAGAAGAATACAAGAAGAGTGTGTGATGTAATAGTATTGTAAGTGAAGAGCAGTGGAAGACCAAGAAACGGATAGAAAGATGGTGTGGGATTAAACACCTCAATATCCTGGAAGCGAGAACATGTGTGGAGGATAGAGATGAATGGCGTCTTGTGTGTGGTGCTTGACTTACTACTGGTAAGCTTCTCTGTAAGAAGTATAAGCATGGCTTTTGTTATTTCTTATCAGAGAAAAAGTTTGAGAGAGAGAGAGAGAGATGGTGGTGGGAGGTGGGGGGGGGTTTGGGGGGGGGGGGGGGGTTTAAAAATGAACTGCCTCTTTAGCTAATCCCTATGGACTATGTGCCACTTCAAGAGAGTTAACAGATATTCCTTTAAACTGTGCACTAGACATAATGTATGTTTAGTGTGTCCTTTCCCAGGGTGTCAATGATATATGTATATATATACACAGACATATATATACATATATTTATGTGTATGTATGTACGTATGTAGTAGTATATATATATATATATATATATATATATATGTGTGTGGGTGTGTGTGTGTGGTGTGTGTGTGTGGTGTGTGGTTGTGTGTGTGTAGTGTGTGGTTGTGGGTGTGGTTGTGTGTGTGTGTATCACTCTTATTTAAGCCTCCAGCGGCCTTGTTCAATAGTTTTTTTTTTTTCCTAAATAAGCTCTTTAAAAGGGACGTTGGAAGCCGAATGGTGATTCGACGTATATTTTGTATTTCATTTCCAGTGTACTAAATAGTATACTTTATATATAATATATATATATATATATATATATATATATTATATATATATATGTCTGTGTGTGGTCTTTTTTTGTGTGTGTGTTTGTATGCACACAAGTTCGAAGGGGAAGCTGTAGAGGATTTCAATCAAAACATTTTATTATTCACGCATTAGATGAAAAGTAATCGCGGCAGACTGTTTTCCTATTTTTTTCCTAACCCAATAAAAAAAAAGTAATGCGCATTTGCACAGAAAAAGCTTCTGTGTTCCAGATACTAAATTCAAAATGGCAAACCATAAAGGAAACTGCCCGTTCCTCTTCCTGGCCAAAATCCCTGATATTTTATTCAATTTACCTTCGAGAAAAAGGTTCGACTGAAACGAGAAAGATTTGAGGAGTTAGAGAACTAATGCATTCAGCTCGTTTGTCGAAATCTCCAGACGATTTCTTCTTTAAATAACGTCTTTGAGCTCCTCGGTGGCGTGGTCGCTATGGTGTTTGCGTGCTACTTCGGTGGCCGCGAGTTCGATTGTCGGGCATTCCATTGAGGGGTGAGAGATGTGTATTTCTAGTGATAGAAGTTCACTACCGACGCGGTTCAGAAGTCACGTAAAGCCGTTGGTCCCGTTGCTGAATAACCACTGGTTCCATGCAACGTAAAAACACCATACGAACGAACAGTAAAAACACCATACGAACGAACAGTAGCGTCTTTGGAAAGTTTTTTTTTTTTTTTTTTTTATTTATTATCAGTTGTAAGTTATTACAATTTCGTATACAGCGCTTGTGCGGGGTAAAGACCACACAGACTTGATGTACGTAGTCATCTAGGTAAGCATAGATAATCGTGATTGTTTACAAAGTAAATATATATATATATATATATATATATATATATATATTTATATATATATACATATATACGTATATATGAGTTCTTATCACATCACCGTGATTCATATACATACATTAAGCTGCAAATGTCCTTTAATATCCAATCGCTCTACCTCTGAATTAATACATTTTCATATATCTTAACCGAAGGGGAATTTTTTAGTTTGATAATAATTTCGTCCTCCCGTGGATTCGAACCAACGGTCAGAGAGAGGAGAAATCAGGACTGCAGTGACATTATCCACTCAGATATTAAGGACATTTGTAGCTTAATGCATATATATTATATATATATATATATATATATATATATATGTATGTTTATGTATATATTTATATCTAAAAGGAGCCCATAAAAACGCCAAAATATAGAAAGTAAGCACTGTATTTCAGCCTGGGATTCAGATATTATAGATATCATCTTCCTTCAACCAACGCTTAAGAAGATTAAAGAGGAATTATCAGCGGAGATGACTTGGAAAATACGGTTTATCTGTGGATGGATCTCTTGGTATAAACACCGCCTTTTCTGTAACCTTTCTCATTCATTACCTACTACCTGAAGAGTGAGACAGCAGTTCCTGAAATATAGTACTTACTTTCTACATTTTGCCGTTTTTATGGGCTCCTTTTATTAGATGGAATTCTGTTGTAACAACATTTTACCAGTCACGTATACATACATACATATATATATATATATATATATATAATATATATATTATATATATATATATATATATATATATATATATATACTTATATATGTTTTATATTAATATATTTATTAGCATAAATGTTCACAAATTCTTAACTAACAATGCAACGATATAAATATTTCAAGGCCATCTACACAAAAATACAATATTAGTTCCACGCTGCCATGTAGACTTGGAGCGAAATCCTTCGGAATGATTGAGGAACGGAGGACTTAAAAGGTGAGGATAGCTGGCATGAATAAGGATAATGTTGAGACAGGTCTCCAACATCCAAGAGGAGAAGGATACTAGCGAGTTAAAGGGTAATGTCCCACGGAAGGAATGCGGTATTGACATGGTTAATGTTGTAGAAGTTCTCTGCGCGATTCAGCGGTTTCTGTGATTATTTTCTTTTCTTTCCTCGAGAGGTGTGTGTGTGTGTGTGTGTGTGTTGTGTGTATATATATTATTATATATATGCATATATGTAATGTATACGCATGATGTATGTGCATATACATATGGTGTGTGTATATATAATATATATATATATATATATATATATATATATATATATATATATATATATATATATATTATACACATATATGGCTGAAAATGCCCTAGTGCTTGACTTGACAGTTTGAATTATCATAATATCTATCCCATCTTTTGACTTCACGTCAGGCTCTACAGTTTTTTCTATTCTCACATTTTTGCTTCGTCTTCTTTTAGAATAAAATTTGTTTTTAAATACAGAATTGATTGCAAATTATAGCCAACCAGGTTCCCAAATTCTCCTTCTAATATTTTTGAAATATATATAATGCAGTTTGCGTTCTGAATTATAGTGAATATATAAGGCTTCATTTCTCTCGTTCATATCGTCATTAAATTGAATTCAGCCATGCACCGATTCCCAGACGCTCTCGTGTTTCTTAAGAAGTTTCTATCAAGTAAGTAAGTAAACTCGGTTTCCAGATGGAAATATCTGTATATATATATATATATATATAGTATATATATATATATATATATTATATCTATATATATATATATATATTATATAATATATATATATATATATATATATATATATATATATATATATATATATATATATATACAAACGAAGTGTGGACATTTCGCTTTGACAAAAATTCTGCGCTTTTCAAGATTAGAGAAGATTCATTTTTTAATGACTCGGAAGAATATATCTTGCCGGATAGCAGACATTTCCGCTGTATTATGGTTACTTAATTTAATTCTCCCTCCGGTTCATTAAATTTCTATCATCTATTGTTTCCTCGTCTTCGTGGAATTGCATTCTGATCTCTTGAACTCGTCATTCAGGTCAGTGGCTCCTCGTCATCATGTGCTTCATGAATTCGGATGAGAAGTATGTTTGACGTTATAGATTATTGTTTTTGAAACGTGGAATTAGAAGACTGCCATATATAAGGAGTTAAAACTGCGCTTCACTTCACTCTCAACGAGGTACTATAGTAGATTCACATCAACCGTGCATTTGATGTCTAGGCCAGTCCCTTACGACGCTCCTGATTGGCTGTTGATGAGCCAATCACAAGGCTGGAAACTCTCAGTCTCTCTCGAGAGTTCACATATGCAGGATGCATGTTCCACCTCTCCTGAGGGGTACTTTTGAAAGACGTATATGCCTCAGGAGAGGTGGAACATACATCCTACCTACGTGAACCCTCGAGAGAAACTGAGAGTTTCCAGCCCTGTGATTGGCTTATCAACAGCCAATCAGGAGCGTCGTAAGGGACTGGCCTAGACATCAAATGCACGGTTGACGTGAATCTACTATGGTCATAATATGCCGTCCATTCTAGCACCTCTTTTCATTCTTTATCCTGTTTCTCTCCGAAAAAATTATGAAATAAACACACTGTTCCCCAAACTATCGGATTTAATTATCTCCTTTGATCCGTGTACGATGTCTTTTTAACCAAATTATATTTGTGCATTTTTTTCGCCTTTATGTCCGTTCTTCACTTCACATATAATACTTTCCTATTCATTCGGTTTGAACATTCACTCTAAGAGAAGTACATTGGATTCCACAGACATTTCTTTCCCCTCATCTGCAACTTTCAGAGATCCTGCTACTCTTCGAGGACTTGGATTGGATATTTGTGTCTTTCATCCAACCATCTTCGCGCTCATCCATAATACGTATAAACATGAATCCACAACCTTCCAAGTCTTCCAACGTCATTACTAACCTTTATCGTATAATATTACTCATAACAAATTGTTAGCGGCGGGTATGACTGAACGATAGGTTTTCAACTGAAAAAATGCAGACAAAACTATGTAGTTTTTGTTTGAATTTTATGAAGGGAAATGGATATAGCACCAGGACTGATTGTAAATACTTATAGGTCATGAAAAGATAAGGTGTATTTCCTAGATCGTGACCCCCTATGGTTTCCGGTGGCCGTTATCTAGAACTAATATTTCTTGAGGGTCATTATCTTTATAAATAATAAGTAGATCTTAGTTTAACCAGACCACTGAGCTGATTATTAGCTCTCCTAGGGCTGGCCCGAAGGATTAGATTTTTATTTACCTGGCTAGGAACCAATTGGTTACTTAGCAACGGGACCTACAGCTTATTGTGGGATCCGAGGAATGAATTTCTAATCACCAGAAATACATTCCTCTGATCCCGCGCTGGGGGCAGCTGGGAGCGAACTCTGGCTACCAGTTCGGTAGGCGAGTACGCAACCGACTCGTCCAGCGAGGAACTCATAATTTTTATATTTACAGTCGTTTGATTGCTTTTTCAAGGTCCTTCCCAAGGGGCTTGTACTAAACACGCCGCAAAGGTGGATATATACCGATTTAAAACCCGTGGGATGGGGCTGTAGTTGGGGAGGGGGATCTCTATTTAAGAACGATTCAAGACAAGAAAAGAAGAGGTATGGTGGGCGAAGACGATCTCCTTCCAACGGGAATAAAACAATATGAAAATGATGAGCTTTTATCAAGTATCATAATTCAGGGATAATTAAATCGGCGAATTTAATGTATCATTTGCCAAGCTAAGGAAAAAGAAGTGAAAGGTTTCGGGAAATTGAGGTTAAGGAACAGTGGCTGTATCCTATAAATTATTGAAACGTACAGTTATTATTAGTTTTTAAACCAAGCAAGTAAATTTTGCAACGATACTACAGGTCTTAAGAAGTACAGAATACAGAAAATAAAGACCATGAACCGTGTATATACAATTTAATCATAACTTGTTTGACATTGATAATCATAACTAGGGCTTTGAATTTGGATGAATGAATTCAGTGAATAAATTCAATCCTCGTGAGCTCAACACATCGTCTGTCACCAGCACGTATCTCAAGTATGGCAATACTTCTTGCTGAATCTGTCGAGTATATATCTCCCTTTATCCGTTACCTTGAGACCTCCACCCACGCCACCTCCGTCCCCCCCCCCTCCCCCCCTCCCGACTTCAACCTAGTGCACTGTTGATCACCCTCATCGTATAATATACGGTTCCCATGACAACCCATTCTCTATTATGGTCACTTTCTGTTATCCAAGTTTGTTTTCGTTCCGTTCTGTCTGTTTTCTTGTCTTTTTTCAGCATGCGTCAAGTTAATAAATGACCGTGGTCCATTGAACTTCTATATGCATATACAAGCATAAATTGTACTTTACCGTACTCGCTGACAGACTCTTGCAGAGGCGCGCGTACACACACACACACACAACACACACACACACACACACACACTATACGCCATCCCTTGCCACTGAAACGGGAGAGCTGTTGAGGGAACTTGCATGATATCAAACTCAGACAATTTACAATTTTGCTTAAAAAGTTGTGCATCAGAATTGTGTAAAGAATTCTTCCGTATGCAACTTCGATGAAGTTTTTTAGCGCAGTGCAAACTAGTACCATTATTTTTTTTTTTTTTTTTTTTATGTCTGGTTTTTCACCTTTATTGATTTCAGTATTTTCGCAAGAATTAGGGCTTAGCTATAATTTAACTTGAGCGTGGATGGTATCAGACAAGAGAAATTAATCGAATTCTGGGAAAACTACGTAAGTTTTAGATGTTCTATAATATTAAAAGGTCGGCGATGTATAAAGGTATGCAAATGCTTATAAGGCTTTGCGTTTTTATAGGAATGATATTTATTTAAATTTCAAGACTATATATTCATGTGTGAAATTATTAATAGACAAGATGATTTTCCTTAAGGTATTTTAATGCTTTTTCCCTTTTTCGTGATTCGTGAAAAAACGGGACCTACAGCTTATTGTGGGATCCGAGGAATGAATTTCCAATCACCAGAAATACATTCCTCTGATCCAGCGCTGGGAGCAGCTGGGAGCGAACTCTGGCTACCAGATTGGTAGGCTAGTATGCAACCGACTCGTCCAGCGAGGAACTCATAATTTTTATATTCACAGTCGTTTGTTTGCGTTTTCAAGGTCCTTCCCAAGGGGCTTGTACTAAACAAATTCAATAAAGAGAAAGAGCTAATAGTCCCTAAACATATTGTGAATCCTTTATCTGGATATATATAGTTCGGTATCTCATCACAACAAGGTCATGTCATAAGTTCTTATATCTGTTATGTAGCATTTATGTATATCTTAGTTTAACCAGACCACTGAGCTGATCAACAGCTCTTCTAGGGCTGGCCCGAAGGACTAGATATTTTTACGTGGCTAGGAGCCAATTGCTTATCTAGCAACGGGACCTACAGCCTATTGTGGGATCCGAACCACATTATATCGAGAAATTAATCTATAACCACCAGAAACAAATTTCTCCGATTCCTTGTTGGAAGAGGAACTTCTGTTATGTAGCAATTCACCAAACTCCGGGTGAGGTGATTGAAAGTGTAAAGTAAGAGGATACAAAAGTATTTAGGTAAAGTAAAGAGCCATCAACAAGCCACTTGCAATATGGAAAGCTCACAAATGAATTACATTCAAGAGTAAAAACAATCATTTTCAACTTTTAGTTTTCTGTCCGTCTGCACTTTTTCTGCCCGCCCTCAGATCTTAAAAACCACTGAGGCTAGAGGGCTGCAAATTGGTATGTTGATCATCCACCCTCCAGTCATCAAACATACCAAATTGCAGCCCTCTCGCCTCAGCGGTTTTTAATCTATTTAAGGTTAAAGTAAGCCGTAATCGTTCGTTTGGCAGCGCTATAGGGACCAACAACACAGCCCACCACCGGGCCGTAGCGGAAAGTTTCATACAGCATTATACACTGTATAGAAAACTTGGCGCATTTTTACTTGTTGTTGTGGGTTAGCCTGTCCATTTATGCGTAACGTACTGCTGTAAAGTAAAAAGAAAACAAGAAACAAAGATACAGCAGTGAAAGATAAGGAGAATATAAAGTCATAATAACGATAATGATAAAAACAATCCAAGCAGATTACATAACGGAGCGTTCACGCGCTGTCAAGGAAGTCTTCGATAATGCACGAGCGAATAGGATAGCGCTACTTGTCACAGGTTGAATACCAAGTACAAGCAAGAGAATCCGGAACATGCATTTCTGAGGGAGGAGCTGATTTATTTGGTGGCTATCGAACGCACTTAGGACACATTCCTCTGTGTCAGCGTTTGACATTTCAGGTCACGATGCCTCACCCGGATGTGACAGTCAGCCGTAAGGAGACTTCGACACATGTTGAGCTACTGAGGCGTTTCGTTGGACCTTGAAAGATAGATAAATTGATAAAGATGGATGATTATGTATATGGCTGTATGAATGCTCTATATATATGTATATATATATATATATATATATATATATATATATATATATATATATATATATATGAATGCGTGCTTGAGAGTATCATAAAAACCACGTAAGAAGGTGAGTGAAAACCGGGACTTTGACCACGTACTTTAGTAGTTTATCCTATATTTTCAAGTTCACTTACCTTCTTACGTGGATTTTATGATATATGTATGTATATATATATATATATATATATATATATATATATATATATATATATGTGTGTGTGTGTGTGTGTGTGTGTGTGTGTGTGTGTGTGTGTGTATTTGCAACCGCACAAAAACGGTCACATACAAAACAGCTCTGAATTGAATTATCGACAATAACCTTAAACAAACCGTTACCGGCGTGATTAGTGTCACACCAAACGTTTGTCCAAAGTGTAGATCGCTGTCTGCCGTAACTATAGTCAACTTCTAAGTTGTGCGAAGTTTTCGAGAGGCACTGATAGTTGTGTGGGATACCTCACTCTGATCAGTATATAGTTAGCTACGCTTTTACATATTTTCAGCGTGACTTTTTTTACACTTATCTCTACATAGAATTTATCCAGTAACTAATAAATTTATTAAGAAATACATGATGATGATTTGAAGTCCGTGTGAATGATTTAGCATTGAGATTTGAATTTAAGTACCTTCAGTATTCATTCTTTTTTATTTATCTTTCACTTTATTGTAAATTTGACCCTTTTATGTCTTTGTCAATCGAAAAATAAAGGTCCATTGGCTAGCATATGAAAGAAGATCATTTTCTATTTGCAAAGTGAATCTCTTATCCTTTTCATTCCTTTTTACTGTACCTCCAGTCATATTATCTTTCATTCTTCCATCTAGCTATCCACCCTCTCCAAACAGTTATTTCATAAGGCATCTGCGAGGTTTTCCTCCTGTTAAGTCTTTCAAACCTACTTGCTGTTAATTTCCTTTCCATCGCTGGATGACCTCGTAGGTCCCAGTGCTTGGCCTTTGGCCTAAATTCTATATTATTCCATTCCTTACTTGTCTCTGAACGGACTTATAACGGAAAGGAAAACTAGTGTAGGTCAAAGCAAAACAATTCCTGGAAATCTAATATATATATATATATATATATATATATATATATATATATATATATATATATATATATATATATATATATATATATATATATATATATTATATATATATATATATATATATATATATATATATATATATATATATATATATATATATATATATATATATTATATATATATAAATCCGTGAAAGCCGGATGCAACTGTATATTAATATTCTGCCCTACTGTGTACTGTGAAATAAAGGTTTACAATAGCGAGGTAGGTGTTTAAGTAATATTTGACAGTTACTCACCTTTAGGGATATAAATGCGCGGAATACATTTGTTAGAGATGAATTTAGATTTCCCTTTGGCCATAATAAGGAGAAATTCGGTCCTGTGTGGGAATGATATTCTCAGAAATAGAGCGCTAGCACTGATGATAATATGTTTTTGGTCTTGAAGATAAAAGTAATTACATTGGAAGGACGGCTACTATCAGTATTAATGATAGTATCAATACTTATGATGAGAATGGTGTGAACACGAAGATGATTTCTGCTTATACAAAAAATAAATTAAGGTAATACTGGTTCTTTAATATTTAATACACACTTATGTGAAAGTGGAGTGTATAATTTGATACTTCTTACGGACATTTTTCAATCTGGATATGCAAATTCGCCCGCGCCCCCCCCCCCCCCACCCCCCCCCTCCCCCCCCCCTCCTCCCCCCCCCCCCCCCCCTCCCTCCCATTTGGGTTTATTTATAATCCAGGAAGCCGAAAACACGACTGTTCCAGGTTTGCAAACTTCCAGTCAAGCAACAGAGAGACAGATAGTTAGTTTGCCAGAAATGAAAAGTGAAAACTAGTCTGCGTAGATGAGTAAAGTTTTCTGATTAGCACATAAAGAATAGATTTAATGTATGAATAAAATATATATACGTGCGAAATGATACGGTATTGGTTTGTAGAAGAACGTATTACATTTATTTTTAAAACAAATAAGAATTTAAACATGACAGGAAGGATGAGATATTGATGAAATACGCCATTAATCTTTATATTTCTTTCCCAAGCAGGGGTTTACCGCCGTCAGTGCACCGTCCACGTTGCACTGTATGCATTACTAAAGGTTCTTTGCAGCGTCCCTTTGTCCCCTAGATGCAACCCCTTTCATACCTTTTACTGTACCTCCATTCACATTCTCTCTTCCACCTTGCTGTCCACCCTCTCCTGAGAATTGTTTCATAGTGCAACTGCTTTGAGGTTTTCCTCCTGTTACACCTTTCAAACATTAAATTTCTTTTCTCCTCTCAATTTCCCATTCAGCGCTGAATGACGCCGTAGGTCCCAGCGCTTGGCCTTTGGCTATATTCTATATTCCTATTTTATTCCGTTATATTTCATCCTTTCCTTTGTATGATGCAAATTAGAATATAGGTAGAATGGGATGCTGGACACAAATACCTTCTCTTTCTTCCTCGTAGTAGGTAAAGGATATACAACAGAATCTGATTCCTTTCTAACGATATTCAGTCTTGAGTCTTTCTCTTCCTTCCTATTCTTTTAATTATTTTCGTTTGTGAACACCGGAACCTAGTCAGAAAAATTAGGAACCCGGAGGGGTCAGGTAGCATCCGTGAAAGAAAATGTACAAGTTTGTGTTTGTGTGTGCGCTTTTTTTTTTTTTTTTTTTTTTTTTTTAACAGAAGCGAAAACTTTACACGTCTCATTTCGTTGATAGTTGAGTTAGGGTGATTTTTGGACAATAAGTTATTTTAAATAAATAAATATATATGTGTATATATATATAGTATATATATATATATATATATATACATATATATGTGTGTGTATGCATTATATATACATGTGTGTACTATATATATATATATATATATATATATATATATATATATATATATATATATATATATATATATATTATATATATATAAATTAAGTTTTGTGTTCAGAATTTTAAGCTCAAATAAGATTTTTTCATCTCTCAAAATTATAGATAAAGATCCCCCTAACATCCCCCACCCCCCATCTCTCTCTCTCTCTCTCTCTCTCTCTCTCTCTGTTGCCATCTGCAGTTAGGAAATTCCTTCCATGAGTATACAAAATGCACGAGGAGCTGAACAGCGACCTGCTAGAAGTTGAAAAACAATAGCGTAGCAATGATGGGAAACTAAAAATAATCTTCCATATGGAGAGCAGCAATTAGAAAATAATTGTAATGATAAAAGAAATAAGGGTCAGCGCATCTAACAGAGAGCGAAGCCATAAAAAAAAAGACCAAAGTACATTTAATCTCATAAATATCCAGTTCATTTTCATGCGCTTGGTAGGTTCCACTTGATTTGTCGTCGTTTTGCAACTCGTTGAAGAGAAAACGGCCACATTTAACGGCGAGTGGCGCCATATCTACCTTCAATTTACTCCGTCGCTAATCATGTGAAATGTGTCATAATTAGGCCGGTGCAAACAAATTTCGGAGATTGTCGTGTCAGTATATATTGTACAAACGCAATGTAAGTATAATGAACTCTTTTCTCCGTAGGGGGACACTGGTAGTGCCGTCAGTGCACTTCGTGCGGTGCACTGTAGGCATTACTTAAGGTTCTTTGCTGCGTGCCTTCGGCCCCTAGCTGCAACTCCTTTCGTTCCTTTTACTGTACCTCCTTTCATATTCTCTTTTTCCCCATCTTACTTTTCGCCCTTTCCTAACAATTGATTCAGAGTGCAAACTGCGAGGTTTTCCTCCTGTTACACCTTACAAACCTTTCACTGTCAATTGCCGTTTCAGCGCTGAATGACCTCATAGGTACCAGTGCTTGGCCTCTGGCCTAAATTCTATGCATTCAATGAGCTCTTCAGAATCGAGTACAGATAATGAAAAGGAGCTTTCAGAGTTAACGAAATCTTTTCATTCATAAACTTGTGCATTCTTATTTGATACGTCATTGTAAATTTGAGTAAGATTGGCATTTCTTTTAAATTAAATGCAAGAGATTTGGCAACAATACGAAATTCCTTTGTTAAAGCTCCTCCTTTGCACTTCTTCTGAGTGCTTCCCTTTTAGCTTGATATTCTCTTTATACAAAAACAAAACATCGGGTATAAGGCATGTGGCTTAGGCAGATTAATTCGGAAAGTACTGAGATTCAGTTCTTTAGCTTTAACCTCCGATTGATATCTGAAGCCGAGTATTGATCCAGATGCGAAAGTCACTATCAGCAGTATCTAGTTCAGTAACAAAAATACTGAAGTGTTTCACATCTGATGATATTTGACAGCTGACGATAAATGATGATAATCTGTGTCCACGGACTTATCATCCAACTTAGATGCCTATGTTTCCAGGTATGTAGGTGTCTTGAGTTATTTAATCCCAGCAAACTGAACGCAATTTAAATGCAGTTAATGCAGCAATATCTTTCAATAATACTTGTTTGAAAGAGGGGTCTCCTTCCAATAATAATAATAATAATAATAATAATAATAATAATTATATATTATCTTTTTTATTTTTCTTATGACTCGCTTTTCTGGCTCAGCGATACTTCGCAAATAATGTCCAATTATTCATATTAGGGATAATGAGAACGCAGCTCTAGGATTCGAGCCGCTATAAATATCGGCTTGCAGACACCATCTCTTCGCTTTTACTGCTAACCAGCCAAGAAGATGACCTACGAGAAGGTTGAAACGTCGCGATAAGCTAGAGCTATACCAGCAGTAATGCCACCTGAATACCAGAGACGACCATTGGCCTCTCTTACGGAATGATACCAACACCGACGACGACCCCTGCTTGATCTGAACCAGAGGAACGCCTTCCCATATACCAGTATTCTGATAATACCAGTATTCTGATAACACCAGTCTTTGATTAATAAAGCCTGTTCTGAATAAAATACCACTTTCAGCATTATCCCTAATATGAATATTGGACAATTATTGCGAAGTATCGCTGAGCCAGAAAAGCGAGTAATAAGAAAAATATAAAAATTTCTCCTCCCTACGAGTATGAGAAGACCTGCCACCAACAATGACACCACCGAGCACGACAACTCCACGGAAGACGACGCCCCCGAACGAGATACTCCCGCAGCCAATCATAATCAAGTTAGCCGTGACGTCCCGCAGCATAGCGAAACGCCCATCGACGTAACCGCGCCGCTAAGGAGGTCTAGGCGGCTGCAGGACTTACAGTATCGAAACCATCAACGCATGGAAAGTGGCTTGAGACCCGGTTCAAGCCACCAATGAAAACGAAGACCTACCGCCACCAGCCAATAGTAGATCAGCATGGGGCGGTTCCCCTGCTGTCAACTCCAAATATAAACGAGGACGGACACCGCTTCAAGATCAGTCCACCCTCAGCTTCCCAGCCCGAGGATGTCTGGCAGCTCCAGACGAAAGCTCGCTTGCTTCAAGAAAGAGAGAGAGAGAGAGAGACATATATATATATATATATCGTTAATGACTTTGATAACTATGGTATCATAGTTTATCTGTAAAATTCAAATATATACACCAATTTTGGCTCTGTATTTGATCATGACCTCCATAGGCGCTCTACTAGCCTGTCTAAGTAGCACGGAAAAAGCCGCTATTCGGAAAATAGAGAAGAATCTCTACAAGTGTAATGCTGCTGAAGTAGCCATTACTTTTAATAAAGTATGCTTGAGAGAGGGTCTGCTTCCTAAGTACAAAAATATAAAAGATAATATATAAGATTAATTCGCTGAATTCTGCCATTTTATTCAGCAGAACTTGTTTAAAAGAGGGTCTTCTTCCATAATAATAATAATAATAACAATAACAACAACAACAACAACAACAACAACAACGACAACTTTACTCTAACTCTGGTGTGGAATAATTTTCTCTCTCCAATTTCGATGACGTAAGAAAATTTTCGTTTACAAAAAGTTCATTTCCTTATTCCATTTTTGTATGAATAACCATTGAACACGATAATGACTTCTGACCTGAGATTATGGAGCAGGGTTTATTCATTTTTTTTATATATATTTATTCTTTTATACTGATGACTAGTTATATTGGCATATAGGAACAGTCGTATTTGGCATCTTGGTCGCGTTCCCTTTTTCCAATTGCATTCATAGTATTTTTCTAATTGTATTCACAGTATTTTTCTAATTGCATTCATAGTATTTTTCTAATTGCATTCATAGTATTTTCTAATTGCATTCATAGTATTTTTCTAATTGCATTCATAGTATTTTCTAATTGCATTCATAGTATTTTTCTAATTACATTCATAGTATTTTTCTAATTATATTCATAGTATTTTTTTCTAATGATTCGTAGTAATTTTCTTAATTGCATTCATAGATTTTTTTCTAATTACATTAATAGTATTTTCCAATTATATTCATAGTATTTTTCTAATTGCATTCGTAGTATTTTCTAATTGCATTCATAGATTTTTCTATTTTTGACAATTCATTAGTAATTTTTCTAATTGTATTCAAATAGTATTTTTTTTTTTTTTTTCTCTAATTGCATTCATAGTATTTTTCTAATTGCATTCATAGTATTTTCTAATTGCATTCATAGTATTTTTCTAATTGCATTCGTAGTATTCCCAATATCTTTAATTTCTCTTACCTATACAGTTCCATATATCTAAGATTATCATCGGTTTCACGTTCCATTCTTTATTTTCATTATAATTTACTTAACTATAGATCTATAGTTTTCACGTTAAAAGAAATACTTTCTAGCATCTATACGTCGTACCTTAATAACGCCTTTTTCCAGATAAAAACCTGACGCCTAACCATTAGATTAATTCGTTTATTCTACTTCTCAGACTTGTCCAGAAGTTTTGGCTAAATCTGATTCAATTTCCTTCGCATCTTCAGTTTGTCTTTTATTTAATTAGCGCTTCTTTTGTAGTTGCTTCGCTGCTTACTCATCTCTCGAGGCAGTCTCCTGGGTAAACATTTTTTTTCCAGTAATCTTACTTCTGTGATGAGTAAATTGTCGAAAAAAAACTTTGGGTTTTCCTCCTGGATGAGATTTGATCGAATTTTCTTTTTCTAGCAGTATACTTTTTTTTGGCATGAACACTCAAAGTTAGACAGGTACTCTCTCTCTCTCTCTCTCTCTCTCTCTCTCTCTCTCTCTGGATTGTACTTTTATTTCCTATTTCTGCGCTGCAATAGAATTGAATAATTACTTTCTTTAGGACCTCATTTGTTATTGTATCTTTGTCTATGCTTAATTCGTTCTGTTCCCTGGATACATGCTTCAATGATCCATGACGATTCGGTTTATTTCAAAGGTGCGCCGCCTGTTACTAAATAAAAATAATAATAATAATAATAATAATAATAATAATAATAATAATAATAATAATAATAATAATAATAATAATAATAAGTATAATGAAATAATTTGTCCAGGGTAAATCTTGGTTTATTGTTAAAAATTCATTTTACATTTTTAAACCTATTCTTGACGAAGACGAATGCCTTCATCGTCAATGGACGTAGTATTCTTAAAATTAATGGCCTTTTAGCGTAATTTTAACTCTATACCAAAATTTACACGTAAGAAAAAGGGTCTTTTTTCATCCTCATTTGTAATGAACGCAATTGTTCTTCATATAATAATAATAATAATAAAATAATAATAATAATAATAATAATAATAATCGTCTCTCAGTTCGTCTTCGTGTAATTCGTTGTCGTGTGACATTTCCCTTTCCAGTTCTTCTCTTTCTGTTGGGGAGAGCCAGTTCTTTTTCTTTATGTTCCTTATTTCGTCTGCCAGCCTCTGCTCTGTTTGGGGGGTGTTATTCCTCTCATTCCAGATGTTGACCAACCTTCTTCTATATCCTCTCTCCGTCGGGTTGCTTCTGATGTAGCATCTCCATATTTCCTTATTTTCTTCTCTTGCCCATTTCTTCCTTTGGTTTGCTTCTGTAGCTCCAGTCTCAGGCTGTTGGTTACTGTCGTTGTGGTGGTTAGTTGCTGGATGACGACCTTCAAGTACCTGACCGTCTTCCCCTTCAATTGGGTTGAATACCTGGCTGCCGGACGAAGCTCCTCTGTTGCCAGAGGTTCCATTTACGTCGTTGTCGTTTATTCCTTCATTTTTTAACATCATTGCTGAGTTTTGCTATTTAACCCATAGCTGGTTCTACCCCATCAGGAATAGGTACTCATTTACGGCTGAGTAGACTGAGGAAGTTATGGTAAAGATCCTTTCCCAAGGAATCAACGCCGAGGACGAGCGGTCACCCATCCAACGACTGACCAGCCCCAATGTTGCTTAACCAGTCCATAATCATAGGAGCACTAGGCACGATCCCAAGATCTCTGAAAAGAAATCTAGAAAAACTAGAGGCTGAAGTAGCTCCAGGACTCATGCAGAAGAGTGTGATCCTAAGAAACGGCGCACATAGTAAGAAAAGTGATGGACTCCTAAGGAGGCAGGATGCAACCGCCCGGAACCCCACACTATAAATACCACCAGTCGAATTGGAGGACTGTGATAGAGCAAAAAAAAAGAAAAAATAATAATAATAAGTTATAATAATAATAGTAATAAGTATAAAATAGAATAATTTGTTAGGGTAAATCTTGGTTTATTGTTAATAATACATTAAAAAACCCCTAATCTTGACGAAGACTAAAGCCTTCATCGTCAATGGACGGTATTCTTCTTAAATATTATGGCCTTTAAGGGTAATTTTAACGCTATACCATAATTTACTCTTAAGAAAACCATCTCATTACATCCTCATCCGTAATGAACGCAATTGTTCTTCATATAATAATAATAATAATAATAAGTAGTAGTAGTAGTAGTAGTAGTAGTAGTAGTAGTAGTAGTAGTAGTACAAGAAAGCTCATAATCACATGAGTCAATAAAAGGGGAAAGTAAATCCACTTAGTATGCCTGTTTTATTTTTTTTTTTTTTATTTACACAACAGAAAGTTTTCGAGATTTTAAGAAGAAGAAGAATATACAATTTGCTTTGTATTTACTTTTTTCGTTTCTCTCTCTCTCCTCCTCTTCGTCTCTCTCTCTCTCTCTCCTCTCTCTCTCCTCCTCCTCCTCCTCCTAATCCTCCTCACCTCCTACCTCCTCCTCCTCCAGATTAACTTTTTGACAAACCTGCTTGTAATAACATTACTTCCACGCCACAACATTAATAGTAAAAAAAAAAAAAAAAAAAAGATCCCGACATTAGCAGCCACGTTAAACATAACTCTGACTTTAATTTGCTTGAATCAAAGCCTGCAGTTGAGCAAACTTTATTCACCGGTTTTAATTTGCTTGGAACCACGCAGACAACAAGAGAGAGAGTTATTGCTTTCTTGCAGTTCTTTCTTGTGCTTTCACACCTGCGTCTGGCGGGATTTATTCCCTGGTTTTAATACTCTCTGTTCCACACCTGTGGACGGTTAGAATGTATGGTTATTGGTTTCATGGCATTTTTTAATTCAACTAATTTTTTTTTTTTTTTTTTTTTTTTTTTTTTTTTTTTTTTTTTTTTTTTTTTGCCTGACTTTCATATTTATGACTCAGAAACGTTGTAGTTAACTAAATTACCTGTAATTTTACGCATTTCATTTCCTACTTTGTCAAAAAATTAATAAATATTTTCTTCAGCTTTATATTAAGCTTTGATTTTTTTTTTTACTCTCTGTTCAAGTGAATTAAATTGTGGTTGTTTCGTTTAGTTTTTTTATTAGCTATGATTAATGCAGACTACTTATCACACATTATCATTCCCTATCTTATCTCCCTTGTAATGATATTGTATATATATATACGTACTATATAGTATATATATATATAAGATATATATATATATATATATATAATATATCTCTTTATTTATATAATATATATTGTAAATGCTATTATAATATATATATATATATACATATATATATCTTTTTTTATATATAATATATATTGTAAATGCTTATATAGTATGCATATATACTATATATATATATATATATATGGTGTGTGTGTGTGTGTGTGTGTGTGTATATATATATATATATATATATATATATATATATATATATATATATACTTACATACAATACATAATACCATATAACAGTGGTTCCATAACATTCTCTACTCTTGCTTCATGCATATATGTAAAGGAATATTTATTACCTGCTCTCAATTCTCCTGCTTCTCTCACCTCCAGTCAGAGACAGATCCCTTTCCCGCCAAGGAGAACTTATCCCCCAAATAAGTAGCCGCACCTGGGCTGTCTTGCATCAATTTATCGCAAATTGTTGTTGTACATAAATTCTTTTACTCAATTTACTTTCTTCCCAAAGCATCATTCCACCTTCGCTGCATCAATTCCATCATTCTCCTGTTTCTTTGCGGGTTCTTTTCGTTCTCTTTGCCTTTGGTTCGTTGTGGGTACATTTATTTGTAAATATAAACTTTATCAGTTGACAATAACATAAAAGGTTCGGTAATGAGAGAATGGTATTTATGTTTCTTTTTGCCAAGTAGAATTGTAACAGGCTTAGTTGTTAAGTTTTCTGAAATAATAATAATAATAATAATAATAATAATAATAATATTTTGGAAGAAGACCCTATTTAAAACAAATGCTGTTGAATAAAAGAGGCATACTTCAGCGAATTAAGCATATATATTATCTTTTCTAGTATTTTTCTTATTACTCTCTTCTATGGCTCAGCGATACTTCTTAATAATTGGCCAATATTCATATTGGGATGAATCTAAATAATGCCGAATGTGATCTTTTATTCAGAACAGGATTTTTCTCGTCAGTACTGGTATTAGCAGTATATTGGTATACACGAATGACGGATCTCGGGTCCAGGTCAAGCCATTCCTGTATACCAGTAAAAAATTAATACCAGTATTGACAGCAAAGTCCTGTTCTAAATAAAGTATCACAATCAGCATCATTCAGATTTATATTCCAATATGAATATTGGCCAACTATTGAGGAGTATCGCTGAGCCAGAGAAGCGAGTAATAAGAAAAATATAAAAGTTAATATGTTAGATTAATTCGCTGAATTCTTCCATTCTATATAACTGAATTTAATAATAATAATATAATATCGAATAATAATAATAATAATAATAATAATAATAATAATAATCAATAATAATAAGAGAAACAAATCCCCAGTTATGTATGGTTGCGTATATTTTTACAAATAAATGTCTACACAGAGCTTTCGGGAATAAGATTCCCGAAAGCTCTCTGTAGAGATTTATTTGTAAATACAAGAAACCATCAATAAATGTGGATTAATTTCTCAGTTTCAAGACTCATGCTATTATGAGTAATCTTTAGTAATAAATAATAATATTAAATATGATTACCAATATAGCCAGTTTTATGAAAACTTCACTTCGTGTCTGTCAACTAACGCAGTGGATATTGGTGGCTAGCAACTAATATTCATCACGTTCCAAATTTTCGTGATTCGTTTATATATATAGATATATATATAAATATATATATATATATATATATATATATATATATATATATATATATATCAGCGCTGTAGGAAGACATTTGTATTCGAAATGAAACTATGTTAAATCTACCCAATTTTGGTGATTTTATGGGCTACCTTTACTAGATGGAATTTGTTTTAACAGAAAGTATTTTATAGTTATATAAGTTTTTAATATATATATATCTTATAATATATATATATATAGATATA
>NC_061107.1:20355603-20373103 GCF_015104395.2 Macrobrachium nipponense | reverse complement strand
AATAGAAGGAAGTGAACTAAAGACTATGTACGACACTAATGCTGAATTTGCTCTTAAAGCACGTCTATTATCTGCGTTGGCGTTTATACCGATACACAGTGTTGTGGCAACATTTGAATTTTTAACAGAAAACGACACTTTTCCAGCTGAACTTCAAGGAGTGGTAGATTACTTTGAAGTATCGAATAAAGTTTCGCATCCTCGTTTTTTATTGTAAAGCCAAATGAATTTATGTATTATAACTTTTTTCCTTTGCTTTCTTTTTAATTGTAAAGACAAATAAATTTATGCATTTTTCAATTAGTTTCGATCAATCTGTCTTTCGAGCAATTGATAGCTCGAGTAATAATTTTTCGAGCAATTGCTTTCGAGCATTTTGTTTCGAGCAAAAAAAACAATGATTTCGAGCAATTTACCTGGATTCTATATATATATATATATATATATATATATATATATATAGTATATATATATATATATATATGTGTGTGTGTGTGTGTGTGTGGAGTGTGTGTGTTGTGTTGTAATTATACTCATATGTAGTAGGTATATATATATATTCACATATATATTTACATATATATATATATATATATATATATGATAGAGAGAGAGAGAGAGAGAGAGAGAGAGAGAGAGAAGAGAGAGAGAGAGAGAGAGATAGAGAGAGAGAGAAGAGGGAGAGAGAGAGAGATCTTTCACGGAGGACCTCAATAATACAGAAGGTTTGGAAGAGACTTTATTCCCAAGATACCAAATATCTGGTTCCTTGAACCTTCCTTAGTAATGAGGTCCTTTGTGAAAGTGATAGCTTTATATGCAAAGAATTTATATAGTATATATATATATATATATATTTATTTATATATTATATATATTTATATATTTATATTTATAGATATATATATATATATATATATATATATATGATATGATATATATATATGATATATATATATATATAACGTTCAGCATATTTTAGATTTCTTGATATTTCCTTTTTTTTTTTATTTACCCTGAGAATGTTGCGTATATGCCTAATTTCTAGCCATTTTACATTTCCTTTCATTTCCTCCCTGTAAACAATGTAAATCTAAATGAATATCCCTCATCATTCTATAGCTTTTATTTGCCAATTTCGGAGGCATTATACCTTTGACGCAAAGACCGATAAGACGGATGTGACCATTAATTTGTGCAAAAATGATTGAAAAAGAGCAAAAAATAGTCGAAAGAAGAGGCCTTACCCTTGAAAATGTGAAATCAGAGATATCAGTGGAAACCGGATCGGTTAGAGAATTCTAAGGTTAGAACAAGCGCCTCAGCGGCGTGGTTGGTATGGTATTAGGCGTCCCACCTCGGTGGTCGCGGGTTCGATTCTCGGCCATTCCATTGAGGAGTGAGAGATGTGTATTTCTGGGTATTTCTGGTGATAGAAGTTCACTCTCGACGTGGTTCGGAAGTCACGTAAAGCCGTTGGTCCCGTTGCTGAATAACCACTGGTTCCATGCAACGTAAAAACACCATACAAAAAAAAAGGAAAAAAAAACCGATAAGATGAAAAACAGTAAAGACACATAGTAATACGTGGATCAACAATTTCAGCAGAAAAGTGCCAAATTATTATCCGTAATGAGCAAGCGGTGTCGCGGTGCATTCGACCACTTAAAAGGTTTCAGGGGAGAATGCTGTCTTTAATTAGACGAATCGTATCTTATACACTGTAGTCAAGACGGTAAAACAAAGGAAGAAGCACCCCATGTAAGATAGCAATATTGTAAACGCGAATGGGTACGGACAATAAAGTTCTGATGACTTTGGTGAATAAATCGTTTGTTGCATTAAAGAAGTATATATATATATATATATATATATATATATATATATATATATATAAAAGACGAATACCACAGGAAAATGATAGTCAGAAATCCAAGCGCTTTCGTCTTTACTAAGACTTGTCAAGGAGCTCCTTGACAATGTCTTAGTTTGGGATTTCTGACTATCATTTTCCTGTGGTATTCGCTTTATTAGGAAGTCACGTGCATCTACTGTGATTTTTTAAGACATATATATATATATATATAATATAAAATATATATATATATATATATATATGTGTGTGTGTGTGTGTGTGTGTGTGTGTGTGTATGAATTTTTTTTATCAAATCACCGTGATTTACATACGTGCATTGAGTAACGAATGTCCTTGATGGCCACCAAGTCGGTAATGTCACTAGAGTCCTGATTTCTCCTCTGTCCGCAGGTTCGAATCCCACGAGAGGACGAAATTATTATCAACTAAAAAAGAAAAAAGAATTCCCTTTGGTTAGCATATATGAAAATATATTAATTCCGAGGTAGAGCGAATTGGATATTGAAGGACATTTGTAGCTTAATGCATATAAATTATAATATATATATATATATATATATATATATATATATATATATTAGTGTGGTGTACGTTACATTCGTACCCCAAACTATTAGTATCTATTAAGGAAACAATATCAACATTTTTGGGGGGTATTTATGACAGAGAGAGGGAGAGAGAGAGAGCAATTAAGTAGAATTTATACACTTCTTTCGATACACCTGGGAGGGCACGCGGAGGTGTGATGGATAAAGTGCCCTCATTGCCAAGGGTTATGACAGCGGGCGGCGTCGTTCTTGGTACAGGGAAAAGGTTGCGCGCGATCTCGTGCCTTTATTGCCAATAAGTCACTCGAATAACTTGAGAGTAAAAATAGAATCCAGCGAGCCGTGAAAAAGCGATAGCGGTGACAGAAAAGGAAGGGTTTGAAAAGCGCGCGACTTACTCTGACACTTACGAGCGACTATGTAGACGCGAACCTCTTCGTTATTTTGATGTTAAGTTGGAAGGTTTTGTCTGTGTGGCCTTTTTCGTCTTGGGAGGATTGGTCTGGATGGCTAGGAGGAGAAAATGAACAGTATTACTTAGTGAGAAAGCGGGAAAAGATACGTTAGTTTGGAATGTGACAAAATACTGCCTTCACTTTATTTAAGTAAGAGAAAAATCAAGTGAAACACGTAACTCGATGAGATATACATTATTTAGCGATAAAGCACTACAGAAACCATTGATGGCAGCAGAGACTTGTAGAAATCTTTGCAGAAACAGAGACAAAAATATGAGATATGTTGAAGGAAAAGGGGAATATTATGAAGTATTGCCTAGATTTTTTTAAGTAAAAGAAAATCAATTGAAACAGGTAAGTGAATCGATGAGATATACGTACATTACTTAACGAGAAAGCATAAGAGACTACAGAAATCATTGAAGGCAGTAGAGACTTGTAGAAATCTTGGCGGAAATAGACAAAAATATGAGCTATATTGAAGGAAAAGGAGAATATTGTGTGTATGTGCACAGTGTAGTAGAGGAGAAATATAGAAGACGCGAGATCATGATAAAGGGAAGAAACGTGATAAAGAGCTTCAGAGAGAATAAGAAGTTATTCTAATACAAAGGAAATGCAAAGAGGAAGTTTAATAAGCAGATATATCCCAGAAGGAAGGTTTCGAATGGAGAGACAATACCTGAAGTAGATGAAGACCTATGTCAGTGAAGTGAGTATTATGATTGTTGAATGTGGAATATAAAAGAGAGGCAAACTGAATGATAGCAGGTTACCAAGGACTAAGGTAATTTTGAACTTGTATGGAGCGATAACTACGTATTCTGACCGTCGGGGAAGAGACGACGACGTAGAGAGTGTTGAGAAGATATTGTGGAAGATGTATTAGAAAGGAAATCTTTACGATAGAGGTGAAAGGCGCATTGTATGGAAGAAGGTCCGATGAATTGCAATTAAGCCTTCTGTAGCCACAAGAAAATTTTTTCAGAGTCTGGCGCCACTTACATATTGAAAGCTGTCGGTCGAGGCACATATGGCTAGCGATCTCATTCCTGACTGAATTGATTAAATCTGGAGGGTTAATTTCTAAAATTAGCCCCTCTGAGAAAAATGTATGTGGGAAGAAGATAAAGGTAGCTCTCTCTCTCTCTCTCTCTCTCTCTCTCTCTCTCTCTCTCTCTCTATATATATATATATATATATATATATATATATGTGTGTGTGGTTTGTTGTGTGTGTTGTGTGTGTATATAGATATAGATATATATATATGATATATATATATATATAATTTATATATGTATTATGTATCTATCTATATATATAAAGTAGCTCTATATATATATATATATAATATTACATATATATATATAAATATACATTCTCCTGTGGTATTCGATTATATTATATATTATATATAATATATATATATATATATATATAGTATCATATAAAAGATGAGGAGGATGGAGAGGAGAAGAGAGAGAGAGACGAGAGAGAGAGAGAGAGCATGAGAGAGAGGAGAGAGGGATAGAGAGAGAGAGAGAGAGAGCAGAGATAAGAGAGAGTGAGAGTTTTATGAAACATGAAGTGAGAATATCTATTTTGTCTTGGCCCTTAAATTATTCATGACCCAGCTGTCTGCATGGAAATGGACTGAACTCGAATGAATTGTGGAATGAATTTGTGCAGCAATTTCTCTAGATTTCCGAGTAACATAACTAGTTGTAGATACGCTTTGCAAATCAAGCAGATGTATCATATGTTTATGAAATATGAAGTAGTTTAAACAGTCTGTATGAACAGGCTATTGTAATTCCAGACACCAGAATAAAGTATATCACTTACTTCCAAGTTCATCAGTGCTCTTTACTTTCTTGAAAGACAGACCATTTGAAATGCAAGCATAAAAACATAATTAAATATATTTTTTCTCATTTACTTGGAAATTACAAGTTTGCTAAAAAAATAAAACTATTGAATCAACTAATTTAGCCACGATTGACCAAAATTGTTAAGTTATGAAGCAAAACAATTAATATTTATATGACAAAATTGTTTGGAGTTGGCAAGCGAATCTCTCTCTCTCTCTCTCTCTCTCTCTCTCTCTCTCTCTCTCTCTCTCTCTCTCTCTCTCTCTCTCTCTCGTGTGTGTGTGTATGGCCGTACGCTTAGCATAGGTAAACATAATCTTACAGGAACCCTTTTTTTAGGTTGTTGAAATAAGAGGAATAATAAGATCATTCTTCAAGTGCAATTCATTCACGTCTCTTGTCTTACTGTCGGTTCATCCATATCTTGGTGTGAAACTACTTCGTCGAAAGAGGAAATGGTATCAGTGGGATGTGATGGTGTCATGAGACAATGGGTACCATGAAAAGGCATCGGTATACCATGCAATGGTTGGGAAAGGAATTGGTAAGAAGTGAATTGAATGCAATCAGTACAAGAGAATAGTTCCGCTGAAAGTAACAGGAGTCCTGTCTAGATAACGATGCCTTGACAGCTGAATGGTGCCATGAAAAAGGGACTCGATGCCTTGGAAAGCGATTGGTGTCATGGGGGCAAGAATAGAGCCATATCACCATATAAAGAGCAAGGTGCCATACAGAATGGTGCCCTGATGAGCGAATGGTGTTCGAAGAAGAAGATGTGAACAAGCAAAGGGAATATTGCCGCAGGAAAGAGATTTCGGAAAGGGAAAACGTTGTGTAATTGTAAACAGAAATTGGGCCATACTAAAGGGCCGGTGCCAAGATGGTCTTTTGGTTATTGGAAGGCATCTATGACAGCGACCGAAGACAAACTTCTATGACCTAGGTGTCACTCCCAGAGGTGGCAGCCGCGAAGAGAGAGAACGGATTAAAAAGAAATGACGGAATATTAAATATTATTTTTTGCGCGCTCCATTTTTTTTTCTTTTTGGTTGGAAAGGGTGGGGGGGCGGGGGGCGGACGTGGACAGAGAATTCGGGGTGGGGGACGCAGCAGCGTCGTCATGAATATAGTTATGTCCCTCTTATTGAATGAAAGATTTGAATGGAATAAGAAATGAGTTTTAAGCTTCGTGGGTTCGCGTTGTGGAGAGAAGGAATTTTCTCATTTTTCGGGGATCTCTCTCTCTCTCTCTCATCTCTCTCTCACTCTCCTCTCTCTCTCTCTCGCTCTCTCTCTCCTGACACTCACTTTTATATAATATATATATATATATATATATATATATTATATATATTTTATATATATATATATATATATATATATATATATATATACTACAAGTTTTGGATCCTTTTTAAGGGGTAGTTACACTCATAGTTTATAATTAAGCCTAGGCGTACGTTTAAATATATATATATATATATATATATATATATATATATATATATATATATATATATGTATATATATATATATATATATATATAATATATATATATATATATATATATGATATAATATCGAATTCACCGTACCTTGGGAATAACGTACATCCGAGGTTAATTATAACTGGTGAGTGATAATCTGAACATGTTTTTAGATACAGGCGTTTCAACAATATAGCTAAAAAAAGCATTGGCTATCGAACACAGAAAAAAAAAAGGAAAAATTGGCCGGCTTAACAATCCTGGTATCATCAAACCATGAAAATATGAGAGCAAAAGAGATAGACAGTTACCAACTTACGTACCAGAATTTTTGTTGATAAACTAATCGTTAGAGGCAAAGCATGTCTCCATTGCACTAAGTTTAATCAAACTTGAAATAGTTTCGTTAGTGAAAGTCTTCATAGTAGGAGCAGAAACTTCACGGAGAGGGGACAAATCGAAATTTGGTTATCACACCTCTGGCTCTGGGACAGACATGGCTGGATCGAGCTTTGTGACTGGAAGGGTTGAGATGGGTTAAGGTGGCTCTGTTACCCCAAAAATCGATGGTGCCATCATGCTGACGAGCCCCATAACTCTTTAACATATAACTCAGTATAAAACCCTTAAGTGTACTCTTCATGAAGAATGCGTATCATGAAGTCTAATAAAAACCAATGCTGAACCAGTTCTCTTCGGAAATACAAATCGTAATAAAAGCATTATTCTGCTCTGCATTGGGAACATATTTTATAAACTTGTGTCAGTAAAAGATATCTTTTCATTTTGGGAAATGAAACCAGAAAATGCAAAAATATAAAATTCTGATCCTGGTCACAGAAAAGACCCGATTCCGCTCCTCTCTCTCCTCTCTCTCTCTCTCTCTCTCTCTCTCTCTCTCTCTCTCTCTCTCTCTCTTTCTCAGTCCCCTACTCGAGAATAAACTGCAGAAATCAGGATTCTCTGGAGAATAAACTGCAAAAATCAGGATTTTCTCGAGAAATAAATTGCAAGAGAAATCAGGATTCTCTCGAGAATAAAAACTGTAGAAAACAAAAAAGGATTCTCTCGGGAGAGAATAAACTGCAGAAAACAGGATTTTCTCGAGAAAAAAAAACTGCAGAAAAACAGGATTCTCTCTAGAGTCAACTGCAGAAATCCAGGATTCTCTCGAGAATAAACTGTAGAAAACAGGATTCTCTCGAGAATAAACTGTAGAAAACAGGATTCTCTCGAGAAAAAACTGCAGAAAACAGAATTCTCTCGAGAATAAACTGCAGAAATCAGGATTTTCTCGAGAATCAACTGCAGAAATCAGGATTTTCTCGAGAATCAACTGCAAAAATCAGGATTTTCTGGAGGATAATTGCAGACATCAGGATATTTTCGAGAATAAAAAACTGTAGAAAAAAACAGGGATTCTCTCGAAAAGAAAATAAAACTGTAGAAAAAAAAACAGTATTCCCTCTCAGAAATAACCGCAGAGAAAACAGGAATTTCTCTCGAGAAGAACTGCAGAAAACAGGATTCTCTCGAGAATAAAATTGTAGAAAGCAAGATTCTCTAGAGAATGACCTGCAGAAAACAGGATTCTCTCGAGAAATAAAATACAGAAAACAGGATTCTCTGGAGAAAACCGGATTTACTCGAGAATATTTAAACTGAAAAAAATCAGGATTTTCTGGAGGATAAATTACAGAAATCAGGATTCTCTCGAGAATAAACTGTAGAAAACAGGATTCTCTCGAGAATAAACTGTAGAAAACAGGATTCTCTCGAGAATAAACTGCAGAAAACAGGATTCTCTCGAGAATAAACTGCAGAAAGCAAGATTCTCTAGAGAATGAACTGCAGAAATCAGGATTCTCTCGAGAATAAACTGCAGAAAACAGGATTCTCTCGAGAATAAACTGCAGAAATCACGATTCTCTCGAGAATAAACTGCAGAAATCAGGATTCTCTCGAGCATAAACTGCAGAAATCAGGATTCTCTCGAGAATAAACTGCAGAAAATAGGATTCTCTCGAGAATAAAACTGCAGAAATCATGAGTCTCTCGAGAATAAACTGCAGAAATCAGGATTCTCTCGAGAAATAAACTGAAGAAATCAGGATTCCTCTCGAGATAAACTGCAGAAACAGGATTCTCTCGAGAATAAACTGCAGAAAGCAGATTCTCTAGAGAATGAACTGCAGAAAACAGGATTCTCTCGAGAATAAACTGCTGAAAACAGGATTCTCTCGAGATAAACTGCAGAAAGCAAGATTCTCTAGAGAATGAACTGCAGAAATCAGGATTCTCTCGAGAATAAACTGCTGAAAACAGGATTCTCTCGAGAATAAACTGCAGAAAGCAAGATTCTCTAGAGAATGAACTGCAGAAAACAGGATTCCCTCGAGAATAAACTGCAGAAATCTGGATTCTCTCGAGAATAAACTGCAGAAAACAAGATTCTCTCGAGAATAAACTGCAGAAAACAGGATTCTCTCGAGAATAAACTCAAGAAATCAGGATTCTCTCGAGAATAAACTGCACAAATCAGGATTCTCTCGAGAATAAACTGCAAAGAAAACAGGATTCTCTCGAGAATAAACTGCAGAAAGCAAAGATTCTCTAGAGAATGAACTGCAGAAATCAGGATTCTCTCGAGAATAAAACTGCAGAAACAGGATTCTCTCGAGAATAAACTGCAGAAATCACGATTCTCTCGAGATTAAACTGCAGAAATCAGGATTCTCTCGAGAATAAACTGCAGAAAACAGGATTCTCTCGAGAATAAACTGCAGAAATCAGGATTCTCTCGAGAATAAACTGCAGAAAACAGGATTCTCTCGAGAATAAACTGCAGAAAGCAAGATTCTCTAGAGAATGAACTGCAGAAAACAGGAGGATTCTCTCGAGAGTAAACTGCAGAAAACAGGATTCCTCTCTCGTAGAATAAACTACAGAAATCAGGATTCTCTAGAGAATAAACTGCAGAAATCTGGATATTCTCGAGAATAAACTGCAGAAAACAGGATTCTCTCGAGAATAAACTGCAGAAATCAGGATTCTCTCGAGAATAAACTGCAGAAATCAGGATTCTCTCGAGAATAAACTGCAGAAAACAGGATTCTCTCGAGAATAAACTGCAAGAAAACAGGATTCTCTCGAGAATAAACTGCAGAAATCAGGATTCTCTCGAGAATAAACTGCAGAAATCAGGATTCTCTCGAGAATAAACTGCAGAAAACAGGATTCTCTCGAGAATAAACTGCAGAAAACAGGATTCTCTCGAGAATAAACTGCAGAAAGCAAGATTCTCTAGAGAATGAACTGCAGAAAACAGGATTCTCTCGAGAAAGCAGGATTCTCTCGAGAATAAACTGTAGAAAACAGGATTCTCTCGAGAATAAACTGTAGAAATCAGGATTCGTTCCCTTGCTGGCTATCAAAAATACGGGGTTCTGATTGGATGTCACAGATGCAGTGATGGAAGATTACTATATTCCATCCCCAATTGGACGCGTCAACATGGATCCAGAGGTCATTCATATCCTCATTGTGTGTCCTAATGTATATGCGTATATGCAGCTACCTTTGCTTTAACAAACCAAATCTATTACCTGTGAGCATTATGCCACTGCATCTCTCCCCCCTCCCCCCCTCCTCTCCGTTTAACCAAAAGCTTATTAAAAGCGCTGGACTTCCATTATAAATGATAGGCAATACTGTTAGAGGATTTAACCATTAGAGGACAAGCTTTATATTCGAAAATTCTCTTCCAATAGCGAACTTAATTCACCATAATGTCACTGATAAAGGTACCACTCCCCATCCATAACCATAACCTCTCGCTCCCCCTGCTCCTCGCTCTCTCCTCTCTCTCTCTCTTCTTCTCTCCTCTCTCTCTCTTCTCTCTCTCTATCATCTATCGAATTCTAGAATTCTCTCGTTCTCTCTCGCTCTCTCCGTCCCTCCTCCTCCGTCTCTCCTCTCTTCTAGAATTCTGATGTTTATGGAATAATTATGACATTTTTTTTCTTTTTATGACGTATACCATTATTTTAAATTAATGGCATTAGTAATTGTGACAATATTAACAATAATTATGATAGGGGTAGTAGAAGAAAAATTAATAATACAGAACAGGAGGAAAGTCGACTAAAAGATCGAGAAGTTAGATCAGTCACTGAAATATTATTATTATTGTTATTGGAAATATTATTATTATTGGTTATTGTTATTATTATTTTATTATTATTATTATTATTATTATTATTATTATTATTATTATTATTATAATGACTGACTATTTTACTAACATCACTGATCCATTTAAAGGTTAACCCCTTTTTTATGATCTAGTTAAAACTTGGTATGCATATATGTACTCTAGAGGTTAGTGACTATTTTAGCCCAGATGTTTATAACCTGGGCATAATTTCCAAGGTAGAAAGTCAAGTTATAGATCAGAATTTCCTTTTCAGGTTTTTATTTTTTTTTTAAATAAGATTCCACTGAAACTTTGTATTCGTAAATGACTTTTTACCTTCAGCTATTTTTCAAGGAAAGAGATGTATCCAAAGGCCACCATTTCCTTATCTCAGAACATTTTATTTCGACGAAATGTTTAGGTCTTCCGTGCTTTTATACTCTTTTCCTCTAGTTATTACCCTGAGCTGTTTATTGAAGGTTACGTCATTCTGAAATTTATGCATTTTCTACCTAGATCTCGGGAACTATGGTAGGCAGAGGTCTCAGGTCTTCAGAATCTTTGCCAGGATGCTTTATGATCAAGTCCTATTTGCCAAAACCCTTTTATTTTCTAATTCCTCCAAAGCCCTGTTTTTCTTAGCTACGACTATCATTGTTTTTCCTGAAGCTGGCTCTATGCCAGCACGGGTTCTTGTTCTTAGGCAGCCTGTAAATTGCTGTTCCGTTTATTTTGACGAACCTGGTTAGGTAAGTAGTACCTTGGGGTTGAGGCGATAGGTGAATCTATCACTAAAATTCTAGTATTTTAAACGTAGATCAGAGATACTGCGATTTAAAAATTAAATAAAAAAAGTTACTGAGTATAACTTGTTTACTTGTATTTGCATATTATTTTACTCAACACTCGAGTACTTTCAGGCCCTCTCTGGGGCCCTTTCTCAAGAGATTTGTAGGTTGTCAGAAGACTGCTGTGCCTTGACCCAATCTGACAATCTACACATCTCTTGAGAAAGGGACCCAGATAGGGCCTGAAAATACTCGAGTGCTGAGTAACGTAGTACGTAAATACAAGTAAAAAAGTTAAACTCAGAAATTTTGTGGGTTTCTTTTTAAATGGCCGTATCTCTGCTCGATATTCAAAATACTAGAATTTTAGTGATAGATTCACCTATCGCCTCAACCCCAAGGTACCTACCTATAGACAGGTTCGTCAAAATAAACGAAACAGCAATTTACAGGCTGACTAAGAGCAAGAACCCGTGCTGGCATAGAGCCAGCTTTAGGAAAAACAATAGCAAAAAAAATATTGATAGTCGTAGCTAAGAAAAGCAGGGCTCTGGCTGAGTATAACTTTTTTACTTGTATTTTCATATTATTTTACTCAACACTCGAGTACTTTCAGGCCCTATCTGTGGTCCACACATAGGCCCTGAAAGTACTCGAGTGTTGAGTAAAATAATATGTAAATACGAAGTAAACAAGTTATACTCAATAATTTTGTTAGGTTTCTTTTTACATCTTCAGAAGGAAACTGAAAGAAGTTTTTGTTTTTCTTTTTGTTTGATATTGCAATTGTTAGATGTATTTCCTCTGTAGAATCTTTGTCAGAAAGTATAATATATTTCTTTCTTCGAAACTGCATCTTTTGAAGGTCGTGTTTCGCCTCAGAAAAAAACAAAAAATAAAAAACTAACGTTTTTTTCTTATTTCCAGGGCTTTCACGCGAATCCTGTGCTCTTGCTGCCCCAGAAGATGTCGCAACAGATATCAAACCAGATGGAAGGGTGGCATTGCTCAGGTAAGAATAACCTCTACTTAGTGTATCGTTTGTTGAATTATTTCCATTTTCCAATGAAAGTTGTGTTGTTATTTTCAAAAACTGGTTCTACACACACATATGGATTTAATCATCTGACCAAGAAATTCGGGATTATAATTATCAGAAAGGAAAACATAAATTATTCCTTTGGTATTAAACATAATAACGTATCAGTTGTGAACCATGTTGTCTCATCCTCAAGTGTAGTTGTGCAGATAAATCCTTAACCATATTTTTTTTTTAACTTTAAGCAGCCAACTTTCGAACTCTGACATCATTATGAACCGTATTTTCCCAGCATTCGAGTAATGATGTATGAAAAACGCAGATAGCTTGTCTCCGTCATTTTTTTTTATCCTTGTGAACTACATATCGGCTGCCTTCGTTTAAAGGTAGATGAAGAAGTTTAAGAATAACAAAAAAAAGTCCCTTGCTTTCAGTCGTCTCTCTTTGAACCATGCTATTCCCATTCCATAGAACGGTACATGAAAAATGTGTATATATATCCTCCTGTCTCTATTTTGATGTACTGGCACTGGACAAGTTTAAAGACATCTTGCCTATGCCTCCCTTGGAACCAATTGTATACTGTCATTTCATGGAATGTTATATGAACAAAATCAGCCAAATGTATTTGTACCTATGATCCGTGTGAGTTGTACCCTCTCATCTTTGATTTTGATGTTATGGGGGACAGACGGGTAGCAAGTCTGTACTACATTGATGTCTGCTTAAGAACCACGTTGTCCCTATTCTCGCACGAAGAGATTCGTTATCTCTGGATCCTCTCCTACCTCGTAGATTTGTACCTCTGCTTTCTGTTTTATGATAGGGAGTCTTTCAGTTTCTTCTTAGGAACTTCGTTCACTTCGCCTACAGGGAATTGCTCGTGGTCGTATCTGTTCTGGCGATATTTTTCAAAACTGCTGACTTTGAGTCACGCCATTTTTCGTATTACGGAAAGATGCATCATTTTAGTAACATGTACTTTTATCCACTTTTGATACATATTAGTGACTTTTTTTCTTGTAGACAAATTCGCGATGTTTCGCTGCACAGTTATTTTCTTTATCAGACAATCCATAGACAAATCCTGAAGCGTATTTGCAACTACCTCAATGCTGTCTCACTTGAATCTAATTTCGCATTACTTTTAAAGACCAGAACAATGACACATTTAGTCTACAAGAAGACAGTCTTTTAAATACATTTTTATCTTTTCAAGTCACTTTTATACAAACAAACCCGAAAATTGACACATGAACGTCTTTGTAACCCATGCTTTATTTTTTTAATTTTTTTTTTTACGAAAAAGTTAGTAAATGGATTGTATATGATTAATGATACATCATTGTCTTGCAAATCATTACATCTATATCACCATTTATTGAAATATTTCGCATGCAAAGCATTATATAAGTAACTCCATTATTTATTATAAGGACAGAGTCAAAATGGTAAATGCGCGTTATCCACATACACCCATCGTATATAACTTTGATATATATATATGGGATAGTATATATATATATATAGTATATATATATATATATATATAGATGTATGTATGTATGTATGTAGTATTTAATGTATGTATATATATATATATATATATATATATATATATATATCTTATATATATATATTATATATAGTATGTATGTTGTATGTATGTATATATATATATATAATATGTATATTATAATATATAGATTATATTATATTACTGTATGTATATGTATGTATGTAGTATGTATATATATATATTATATATAGATATAATATTATATATATATAATAGAATATAATAGATATATACATATTTATATATGGTATAGAATAAATAATATATATATATATATGTAATATATATTTATATATATATACCTATATACTATATATATATATATAGTATATATAGTATATATATATATAAATGATTTGTTTGTGTGTGTGGGTATGTATATATGTATAAACAGCATATGCCAATATTGATTTTGTAGTCTTTATGGAATCTGGATAAGAGAACAAACATCTTGTAACAAGAAGAGATGCATTTCTGTTTGCTATAATCATTGAATCTGTAACGACGAGTAGGTACAAGATCATGCCATTCATTTGATAGTATCAAAAATGAGGAAAACGTAATTTTTGTCAATATTTTTTATATCATTCTCTGAGGCTTAAGAACCGAGACGTATCTGCATATTATTTCTTCCTTCTTTTATTAAAAAATTGTTTAATGAATATTAGCGTTCAGTTACAACGCCTAATTGTAATTCTCTTGTTACATTGCCCGTCCATTCTTGCATACAAAGAATTTGAGAAAATAACCCTAATTATTTTATATCGACTTATTTAATAATACTTTTCCTCAAGTGTTTCGATTCATCAGCGTAGCCTGTTTGGAACTTTTCGTTATCCACTTAGTAACATTTTCAAACATGAAAATGAAAAACATAAATCCTCCATAAATGTTTGAGACGTTTCTTAAAATATTATTATTATTATTATTATTATTATTATTATTATTATTATTATTATTATTATTATTATTATTATTATTATTATTATTTTATACGAGTAGTGTAATTTGCTGTAACGCTTCCAAGCAGATGCTTATTCGTGTATGGATTTTTTTGGTGGGGGTGGGGTGGGATTCATAAATGTTAACCAAAAACAAACAGGCAACTACTGGAAGATACATTCTTGCATACGATCCATATTGCAAAAATAAAATGCGTTCATACCTAACATTACCGGATGCTTATTGCAGACATACAACCTCAATATTTAATTCACGCCGACGCCTGGTTATAATTTGGACTCCATTGCGAAATGAAATGTTATATTCGATAAAGGAAAATCAACGAAAGGTTTCTTTCGTAGCTTTTAGCATTCTCGATGAGACATCAACATGTGGAACCACTTAGCACGGAGTTTAGGTTTCTTTTTCATGCAGATAAATTAGGCAAACACTGACAATATTATCCGATGCTTTTAACAGAAATAGCAACATTACACGTTGCCAGCTGAGAATAATGATTATAACGCGAGACAAAGAACCATTAAGTGAAGAAATTCGTATGTCCATTTTCTTCTTGCTTTGTAACATTTTCCACATTATCTTATAACGATAATGATAATCATACGAGACAAAGATCCGTTAAATGAAATTTGTATTTCCGTTTTCTTTATACTAACATACCAAATTTTTTTAAGATGTACAATTTACAAAATACTCTTATTAGCTTACGAGAGCTGCAGCTATCATAAGATGTCGGAAGCTAAGAGCCGTATTTTGTGAATTGTTCATCTGTAAAAAATGAGAATTTAACAAGAATGCAATACAGACACTTAATGGGTCTTTTTCTCGTATTATCGACTGGGACGTGAATGTTCGTCGACTTTTAACCAGTAATAATAACATCATTATCAATAGATAGTACGTAATATCGTTATACATCTAAAACAGTTATTCTCAATCCTCAAACTGGGTGCCGTGGCATCACAGACAGTGCCTAGGGGTGCCGTAAGATTGCCATGAATTTTGTCTCGGCTAGATCATCTCAATGAACATTCGTTTAAAAAAAAATTATTGCAGAAGTCTTCATATAATTATTATCAGTGTGTCTACTCGAACATAATATATGCGTATATATATATATATATATATATTATATATATATATATATATATGTGTGTGTGTGTCTATATATATATAAATATATGTATATATGTATATATATATATATATATATATATATATATATATATATATATGTATATATATATATAATGTACGAGTAGACACACATAATAATTATATGAAATCTCCTGCAATTTTTTTTTTTCTAAACGAATGTTCGTTGAGATGATCTAGCAGGATGGGAAATTATTTAGTTAAATGTTGGCCTAATAGGTTAAGATGTCACTGAAGTCCTGATTTCTCCTTTTGTGTGCTGGTTCGAATCCACGAGAGGACGAAATTTTTATCAACTAAAAAATTACCCCCCTCGGTTAACATATAAGAACATTTGTAGCTTAATGGGTATATATATATACTTATATATATATATATATATATATATATTATATATATATATATATATATATATATATATATATATATATATATATATATATATATATACAGTTACAAAGACATTTATTGTTGAGAAGTAGAACTTCTGAAAGACATCCACAGGTGTGGGAGTCAAAAAGAGGCCCCTTCAATTTTTTTGAATTTTTTTTAACGTTTTCTTTCCAACTGAATCTCAAAGGAATGCTGAAAGCGCTCTCACCTCAATAGTAAAGTATTATTTTGTAAGTCTCTGCTTGCATGCAGATCGTTGCTTTTGGTAGAGAAATTTAAGGAAGTTTTTAGATTCATGCAAAGGAGAAATTAGCGAGCTCGTTGGTTCAGTTGGCGTGGCTGCGAAAAAAAAAAACAACTCTGTCTCCTTCTTTCTCTTTCCTAAAGCGAGCTCAAGTTAGGGCAGGTATTCTCAGGCGTATGTATTACTTTCGTACACGCAGACACATATACATGCGCTTATGTATGTGCATTGCTTTTGGTGAATGGTTGTGCTTATTCACAGTGTTACCCGGTATTCATCTCTCTCTCTCTCTCTCTCTCTCTCTCTCTCTCTCTCCGAAATAGGATTATATACATATACATATGTAATTGTAATAGCCACAATGCCCTCTTAACTTCTCAAATTCTTTGCTCTTTTTTATTTATTTATTTATTTATTTATTTATTTATTTATTTTGGATACGCTTGTCACTACAAAGCCTCGAGATCCAACTTCAAAGAAATATGAAGAAACCATGATGTCCGGTAGAGGGAAGACGAACCCGTAATGCCATAATCACGACGAGGTCACCTTGTCGACATGACTTTCTCGTACCCAAAAAAAAGAGCAAAGAATTTAAGAAGTTAAGAGGGCATTCTGGCGTAACTGGTAAAAATGACCAGTAGATTCTACATACATACATATAGATATATATATATATATATATATTATATATATATATATATATATATATATATATATTATATATATATACACTTGTGTATAGCTGTGCATTCATTGCCGTGCTCGAAGCCACAATTCAAAATTTCATTGTCCTCTCCCTCCAGACACTCGCTCACAACTCGACAATGTTTCGTCTGTACTTCAATAAATTCCTCACAAAGAAATGAACAAACGCGGCGACTGGAGACATTCTTTC
>NC_061107.1:20290603-20350603 GCF_015104395.2 Macrobrachium nipponense | reverse complement strand
CATCTCCATAAAAAAAAAAGTATTATGACATTGTCACTTCATCTCTGGTCCGCTGATGCGGTTGCTAGGGTCGTGACATGCAGCTCAGATGTAGTGGGTTCGCGCCTCCCCCAGGGAAATGAAAGATCACTGGGCTTTCCTTCATGATCAGTTACTGCCCCAGTGTGTGTGGGTCTGCGGTGGGAGGTTGAAACTAGCATTCTTTGGAAGCTTGAATTTCAAGTCAGTGGCCCCTTTGGTGTGGTTGTTCCGTGTGAATAGGTTTCATCTACTGAAATAATAATTATTTATAATGATAATTATTATTATAAATAATAATTATTATTATTTATAATAATAATTATTTACAAAATAATAAAGTATTTACGAATTAATTTTTAAATTTAATTAAATAAATTAATATGTTTAATTTTAATAAATAATTAATTTTTAACTAATAAATTTTATAAATAATCATTATTTATAAATGATTATAATTATTATTTATAATAATAATTACTCCATGGAATTACGAACAGAGTTCCATGACGTCACTGATATCTCACGGGATTGTGAGCGGTAGCTGACATCGTTGTCCTCAACTTAAGTAATAATTTTTATGACGTCACTGTCGTATTAAGAAAAGAGAACCGGAATTTCAAGTATAGATCAGAATTCCGCTTTCATCGTTAGAGTTGTGGTATAGCTTTTAAATCCTCCTCGTAATCATAATTAAATTTTTGGTTCCCTAACTCCTTTTTTTTCTTTCTTTCTTTTTAACAATGGCTTTTGCCTCAAATTCTTTTTTGCACATTGATTGCCCGAAATTTGAATACTCAGTCTTTTCCATGCATTTCTAAAGCTATTAAGCACCAGAATTTTAATCTCCCTCGTGGAAAAGTATTAGCAAACGTAATCTTTATGAATGAATAATTATTATACTAATAACAACGCATTTTGATATCTTAAATTGAGTACCTGAAAATAATAAATATATATTCCTTTTTTATGGGAATTAACATCACTATCTTTATGAATTAACAAAAATCAAACTAACAGAGTGTGAAGCACGACATTTTGATATCTTAAACTGAATACTTGAAAATGACAATAAATATTCTTTTTTTTAAGGGAATTAGCATCACTAATCTTTATGAATTAATAAAGATTGATTGATTGTGTATTATATCTGGCGTCACAACATCTGGGTAATTGACACCGAAATAAATTAAATAGAAAAACTTAAATTTTTAATAAATTTCATATGAAAATATTAATAAATATATGATAAAAATTTTATTCATATCATATTAGTTCTTACATAGTCATTCTATGTATAATTTAAATTTGGTTGAGGAGGCCCGCCTCCCTCATATATATAACTGTTCTATATTACAAGATATTAATAATAATCAAACAGTGTATGAAGCACGATATTTTGATTTCTTAAACTGAAAATAATAATAATATTCCTTTTGTTGTTCTTAAAGAGAATCAGCATTACAATCCTTGACTTGGGAACCTCCTCCCTCCCTCCGCCGCCCGCCTACCACCCCCACGCCTAGGAAATTCTACGTTCAAAGCATTAAAATTAAGTATTAAAAAGAGATGCCGCTCCCGCCCGCCTTCCGAGCCTTCAAGTAGGAAGGCTCTTGAAAGCTCTATTCGGAGGCAGCCCAACAGAGTCGGGTTGAAATGAAAATTCCCCCCTCATGCCCAAGAGATGTTTAAGCCAGAAACAAAGTAAGCAAAAAAATACAAAAAAATAAAAAGGTTTGTGTGTGCGGGCGGGGCGGGGTGGGGGGTGGGGGGGTGAGTTGAATGGTGCATCCGCAAACATATACTACTCTATATATAACAAATGTTTGCAGAATATTATACATGGCTGTCAGAGGCTCGATTCCAATTTGGAGAGGGATCGAATGCCAGCAAGGTACGAGTGAGTTATTGGAGTTGGAGAGCACATCACCCCCCTCCCCGCCGCCCCAACTTTCCCCCTTACCCCCAATGGCCTTACACGTGCCCACTACCCCTACACCCAACCCTTTAAATGAAAAAAAAGGGCGTATATCTGTGACCGATATTGGATGAAGATGAAAAATATATATTATTGCAGTATTCAACCCTGTAGCCTTGATGTAAACACGCGCATGCGCACTGGCCCGGTGTAAATGCAGCAGACCCAGATACAGTGGACAGTTTAAGAAATGATTTAAAGGAAGTAGGAGAGTGGTCAAAAAGATGGCAAATGCCTTTTAACTTGGATAAGTGTAAAGAAACAAAGGTGTACGGGCCCGCTGATGACTAATGATGAGAAAGGCTGAGCAAATATTTTATGAAATTGGTATTTCCGGGTCGTTGGAATTTGTCTTTACCGTTTTATGAAGAAGCTCAGATTATACAGGGTGTCCATAAAGTCCCAGAACCATTACAAGTATTTATTGCTCAGAAACCACATAATATAGAGTAATGCAGTTTTTTTTTCTTATTTTTGTGTAGAATGTTCTTCATTTCCTCAAGTTTACATTCAGAGCACTTCATTCTACAAAAAAAAAAAACTGCATTACTCGTATTTGCTAGTTTCTGAGCATTAAATACTTGTAATGGTACTAAGACTTTATGGACACTCTGTACATCGGTCAGGAGGGAAATTTTGCCGCGTATTATATTCTTATAAACAGAATTCATGTCCGTGTTTAACGTTTTTTCTTCTGTAATAAGTACATACCAACATTCGTAGTTTGGTAAACCTGATGAATTTAGCCGGAAAGCCTACATGATTTTGAAGATGGCAATTGCATATTGCCTGAAGGACAAAAGTGAGTGACCTCGAGCGATTATTTCAACGTTAACTTCATTGCTCAAGAAATGAACGACACCAGCATCGTCAATATAAAACGCTAATCCAAGTCCCTTTGCGTTCAAGGAGTTTCTAGCAAACGGAAAAGCGTCTCAGTGGCGTGGTTGGATATGGTGTTTGCTTCCCACCTCGGTGGTCGCGGGTTCGATTCTCGGCCATTCCATTGAGGAGTGAGAGATGTGTATTTCTGGTGATAGAAGTTCACTCTCAACGTGGTTCGGAAGTCACGTAAAGCCGTTGGTCCCGTTGCTAAATAACCACTGGTTCCATGCAACGTTAATTAAAACACCATACAAACAAACAAATCTAACAAACGGAAAGTCACCAGAGAGAATGGAACACGGACCGGTGTCAGTCCAACTTTACCAGGACTTTCAAAGTCAGATGCCGGACAAATCATAAAAGAAAAAAAAACGGAAAAACGAAGAAAGTTTCGTCAGAGAAAAGTAAACAACGGAATCCCAATACTAGACTATAGTTCCGTGAGCAGCCTAGGCGGCAGCAGTCAGGGTGATTTCCCTGGAGTAGGTCTTGTTTGACAGCAACTTGGCGGTTCCCGTATTCACCGTTTTCCTTCTTCTTCTTCTTCTCTCGCTTTTGTCACGTAAACTTCTGTATACTGAGTCTCTCTCTCTCTCTCTCTCTCTCTCTCTCTCATTTACTGTTTTGTTTAACTTTGTTTTTGTCACGTAGACTTCTGCTAAAGGATTCTGTCTCTATTCACAGTTTTTTGCTTCTGCCATATAAGCTTATGCTTAATCTCTCTCTCTCTCTCTCTCTCTCTCTCTCTCTCTCTCTCTCTCTCTCTCGTGTCAATTAAATCCGTATGATTCGGCAACGTAAATAAGAAGGGACCTGACTCCTAAATTCTACTTCATTGTGAGTGAACGACTGTTTCCATAATTATTCATATAAATACGAAGGAAGTTAATACATAGCTTTCTCTCTTTTTGTTGCTCCTGACTTACCAAACGCGCTTCACTTGTATATCTGATTGCTGAGATCTATATTCAGATGTCAGTCAATCATTTAGTACACTTTAGCTCACAAAGAAAAGTTACTTATAAAAGGAGTGGGTGACAATTTGTCAAAAGAATTTTTTTATAACTGGTTCAGTAAGTAGTCCTTTATGCTTATGCAGTTTCGTTTTTATGTGTGATTTTCAGAAACTAATAATTGATTAAGAACGTCACTAGGCCATATAACGTAAAAGTTACCGAAGCGACAATATTTAAGATAAATCTGCATACAACTGAACAGGCAATCAAGCTACTGCTGTAGCCAATTTCTGGGTAGCGGGGGGGTTGCAATGGGAGAATACCTCTGGTAAGAGTTGTTACTTGTAATCATTCAAGAAAGATGTTAAACACTTAAGTATCTTTGAGGGCAGAACAAAAGAGGAATAAATAGATAAACTTTTCTACGTTTCTTTTGCCATTACAAATCGTCTTTGGAGAGTCCTACTTTCTAAAATTCCCCTGCTCTACCCAGCGCCAAGGTTATCTGACGCCGTAGCCTGCGCGTCAGGTAATCTTCTAAAGGTAACTTCGTAACTGTATATGTGCAGTGCATAATCTACGGTGGTAACCTTTAATTATAGTCATAACCTTTGAAACATTCTATCTCCTGTGGTAGTTTCTGCAAAACACCGCCTTCTGCAATAGACTTAAAAGTAGATTTTTTTTATTGCAGAAAGCAAACAGAAAGAACTATATATTTTTACAGGAACTTGACCAATACATTTTCTGATTCCCTTCTCAAGTTTCCGTCCTGTAAGTTCCCCACTGTAGTAAACGATTCTTTGGAAAACCTGTTATAGTAACGTAGGCTGTGCTACCTACCCTGCCCCATGTATTTTTTTCTGTAGCAGTATATCCGGTCCAAAGACAATTTGCTGCATTGATATGTAACCTGTAGTATATCTATTACTCTGAATCCCATGCAAGTGCCAGCAGACCATCTTACCCTTGCTGGTTCAGTTCTCCCAAAAGATAGTCTGCTCGATTGGGTGTTACGTGTGGTAGGGGACAAGTTTAATTTTCATTGTGCACATTGTTATGGCAGTACGGACTCTCTTGACAGAAACACTGAAATAAATTTAGGTTTTAGTATTTTTTTTTATGGCAGACTCTAGGTTAGGTTTGGTGCAGCCTGTTTTTGGATTTTCTGCCTCTTTTTCTAAAGAAATTAAATACTGAAACTTGATTTATTTTTTCCAAGTTTTTCTGTCCTCTAATCTTTGCTGGCATATTATTGTTCACATGACAGCAATTTTGCACCAGATTTAGCATCCAGTAGTAGGCTGTCAGCCGTGCTAACCTTTTCGATACAGTTTTTTGCTAAAGTAATCCATCCAATATGATTGATGTTACCTTTCAAGTAGATTTGTTATTATATTATTCACTCTATATGTTGCTCATTGTTTCAATATTCAGTGTTATTAATCTGTTTCACCAATATTCCCAGAATACCAATCGTTATATTAACCTGATTCACTAATTTTCTTGTTTGGTAATTGAATGTTATCAATTAAACGTACCTCAATTAAGTTTTTATTTAATAATTGCTGTAACAATAAACGTGCCTCAATTACTTGTTTACTTAATCATTGCTGTAACAATCGTAGGATTGGCTTCAATAAATAATTTTATATAGTATTCACTGCAATAACCTACGTAACTGATATGTTTTTCTCTGGAGTAAAGTAAGTCATGAATGTTTAGCAGCAGTGATATACCTGATGTCAAGTATGATAATTTACCTTAAGGCATCTCTGTTGGAGAATTTTATAGAACTAATGCTTCTCCTTCACTATCTTATGTAACATAACCAACACTAGACTTTGTATTGCTCTGGTAACCAGTGTAAAAGATTTATTTTTGTATGGAAACAACTCATGAAACAGACTTTATTGTTGAAACAACACACAAAATACAAAACTAGCTGTTGTAAGTGATCTAACATACGTTTCTACCGCATAATTCTAAGTATCTTACGTTATCTGTTCTAGGACCATATCAGACAGAAAGCCAGCTTTTGAGAAAAGGCTTTTTGCAATGTCCCATTGTTCTCATGCGGCCTCTGGTATTCCAGGAGTCAACTTTAAGATTCCGGTGGCAGGTTGGAGCAGAGGATGACTGATGATTGCTTGTCATCCAACTTGGTTTACCATCTGGTGACCCGTTACAGGCAGGATGGCAAAAAAAAAACTAGGTACTGCATGCAGTTCAATGGATGTCTTTGAGGTGTTAGGTTCTTGTCAATGTAGGCAACTGTTCAGTGTTGAAAAGTTGATGTGCAAACTAAATGGGTAATATGTCAGGTCATTTACGTAATTTGCTGTACTATGGATGTGGCTGAGGCTGTTGTTTCTTGGTTATATAGGCTGTTATGTTAGTGAAGAGGGGTATTGGACAATTTGGCTGGGTTGTATAACTTCGATTTTCAAGACGAAAAATCGGAGGGTTGGTGAATGTGGAATTTTGATGTGCGAGTAGTAAATGTTTATTGTTCGATGTTTATGTCACTGATGCCACTGAATGTATTCTACTTGAGGTGGGTAGTTCAAAGCTCAATGTTAGGTTGATGTGTATTTAGATAAATGTGTAAAAATGTATCCGATGTCGAAATTGGACATGTTATATTTTAGGTTGATGTTGATATAAATAGATGTATTAGAGGCTCGAGACAACAAAATGAAGTATAGGACTTTGCTTTATAATAAATGTAATAAAATGAGAATAAATTTGATTTTTAGTTAAATACATTTAGGCATATTGAACAGGAGCTTCATGTAGATGCAAAGGCAAGTGTTTGGCAGTTAGGCATGCTGTTGGCGAAATATAGGCAATCTAGGAATATTTTGAATCTTCGTATTTGTGTTAAAGATAGTCGGGAAATGGAATAAAACTGGTAGGTAAATCAATGTATAACATAAATGTATGTATAACTAAATGTCTTAAAGTTGTCGAAAATGCACATTTAGGTAAGTTTAAAAATAGTTGGTCAATGTAATTCGGTGTATATTTACTGTGATAAGTAAGTGCATCTATTGAATGGTGTCATGAATATGTTGAGTAATAGGGGGGAAACTTACATTTAAAGAAAAAGGCAAAGGAAATGTATTATAACTGGATGCTTGCGAGTAAATAGATGAAGGTAAGAACAGCCTAGTTCAGAAGACAAACGCTCCAGGTCTGGGTAGGGCAACGACTGCCATGTTATACGACTAAACCCAAGTGACTCACTACTGAAAATATGTGAGAGGAGCTGTTAACAGATGAGTAAGGCCTTACTCGAAAAATCTGCTAGGCCGGAGAAGTCAAATGTCATAGGCCCTAAAATGGCACTTTTTTTTTTTTTTTTAACAAAGTTGTGTGATCTCATTCTGTTTGTTCCAGGTGTTTGATGTGGTTTGTGTGCTGACGTTTTTTTTTTTCAGGTGTCTGAATTGGTTTGTGTGATGACGTTTTGGTTTAGTCATTTCATGGTCTGAGTTTGTTAATGCGTATGTTCTCAGGCTTCGGTGTAATTATGCCTCAGTGTAATGAGGTCTACTTCCGCGCTTGGTTATTTTAATACAACTACTATGCAATGCTCCTTTCAGTAGTAAGATATTTAAATCCTGTTCCAGGCAATGCATGGAAAGCAGATGCAAGGATAAGAATAAGAAAAAAACTCTAGAGTGCGATTGTCTTTTTTTTTTTTTTATTTTTTTTTTTACGTATGACTATTTTCGTTTTATAATCATGCTCGTGACCTGAAAACCAAAAGGCAATATTGTTTGCGTTGACGTAAGGAAATTATATTGTTATTAGTATTTCTACCGCCAGACGGTTTTGTGGCCTTGATTTTGACTTCAAAATTTAAAGAGAGAGAGAGAGAGAGAGAGAGAGAGAGAGAAGCTTTTTACAAGCAATCAAGAATGCAAAACAAAAAAAATATGATATATATAAAGGGGGAAAGAGAGAGAGAGAGAGAGAGAGAGAGAGAGAGAGAGAGAGAGAGAGAAGCTTTTTTACAAGCAATCAAAAATGCAAAACAAAATATGAAATATATATAAAGGGGGGGGAGAGAGAGAGAGAGAGAGAATCAATACGAAACAAGGACAACAAATATTTTTTGTTATAAAATATGAACTCTAATGCAATTTGCTGCTCGCTCAAGATTTCATATTGCCCATCCGACATTTGATCTTTGCGATCTTCATTTTAGGGAAGAATGAAATCGCCAGTTAACTTCTGTTCTTTGTGGTCTACGCGTTATGAAAGCACTGAAGAAACTGGTGATCATTATTATTATATATATAGATATTATTATATATCTATATAGTATATATGATATATATATATTTATATATATATATATATATATATATATATATATATATATATGTGTGTGTGTGTGTGTGTGTGTGTGTGTGTGTGTGTGTGTTTACTTTCATGCATGTTTTCATGTATATGAGTACGTGTGTAAACATGTCTGTGCATCTTCCTGAATCTGGCTGTCACTGAGTGAATTTACCGAGTGGAATTCATCTCAAGAAAATGAAGGATGCAGCACTCAAGCATAATCGTTAAAAAGAAAGGGCGGGGGGTGGGGGGTCTCGTTGTTGGACGCAATAAAGGATGTATGGGTGACATAAATTTCCCTCTCATAGCCTAAAATTATGAAACCCATAACCTTGGCATTCTCGTGATGCCTACATACTAGATACCCCGGATATTTGAAGAGATATTAATAGCCCGGTGTTCCTCGGTGCCCTACGCTGCAGAGTTGCATGCTGGTTGAAATGAGATAGAAGAATGGACTTTATATTGGAATAAAGATTTTTTTGAATGTTGACTGCTTGTCCACTAAACATCGCTACCACTGAGATAACTGACGAGGTCTGATATATATCTTTATAAGAGTCTTCATCCCACCAGGATGATCTTTAGCCAGATAGATGGTGTGATGTTCTCTCAGACAACAGGGCATCCATGACTTGAACTGGCCCTTATAGAAACCAAGTAACTATTGATCGAGAAAGAAAAAGAACACTAAGGGATGTTAGGGGTTACAGAAGAGCAGTTGTCGGAAGCGCCTCAGTGGCGTGGTTGGTATGGTCTTTGCCTGCCACCTCAGTGGCGGCGAGTTCGATACTCGGGCATGCAATTGAGGGGTCAGAGATGTGTATTGCTGGTGATGGAAGTTCACTCTCGACGTGGTTCGGAAGTCACGTAAAGCCGTTGGTCCCGTTGCTGAATAACCACTGGTTCCATGCAACGTAAAAATGCCATACAAACTAACAAACAGCCATCTGTAAATTACCTATCCAAAGCTGAAATTAAAAGCACGTGATAGAAAAAAAGAGCACGGAATATGTGAGTTTGATGCAGAAAAACTTCTTAAAAATAAACATCAAGAGGCTTTTGCAACTGAATGGCAAAATAGATTTGTAGACCCTAAACATAATTACATCTAATATATATATTATATATATATATATATATATATATATATATATATATATATATATATATATATATATATATATATAGTGTGTGTGTGTGTGTGTGTGTTTGTGTGAAATTTTGTCACTCATAAAACCATGAAATTTTCATGCTCACAGATAATAAGGTACAAACATCACCTGATGTCGGATTCACTTGGCCTTGGGAACAGCTGCCACCGAAGGGAATTATAATTGTACAATGAATCAATCCATCCCAATCGCAATTCAACCCGTGCTATTTGGATTAGATACAGTGAAAGGCAGTCATCTTATCCATTCGACTATCAAAAGAGATGCAAGGAGATTTCGACTCTACGTTCTCTTGTTGATAGTAGGTTATTTACCTTTAGAATAAAAATCAACTCAGCTCAACCTTGACAGCTGATTGTTAAATTTGTAAAACTTCGCTCATTGTTGGTCATACATATATGACTTTCTTATGTTCAAAGATATTAATAAAACTAAATGCTTAGATCTCCCAGAAGACTGAAACAAATTCACTGACACTTACAGCATCCAGTATAAGAGTTAACTTTTTTTCATATTTTTGAAATTAAAAATTTATGATCTTAGAGGTCGAATTTCTATATTTTCCCACTTGCGTTTATGCAGTATTAGTTGTATGATAAGTGGTGACAATTTGAAGCAAATCCCTTCAGTTATAAAGTAGCAACTGGCGCTTTCTTTATAATGGGGCCTTATGGTGTCAGCGCCCCCCTTCAAGCCACAATTATCACTTGATACCAACTTCACTTCCTCCTTGGTAATATCTTGCACCCAAGGGGAATTATAATAGATGGGTGAATCTTCCCAAACCAGGATTCGAATATGAGTCCTTTTGGTTTAGATGCACTGATAGACAGTCGACGCATCCATTTCGTTCTCGAAAGGCATAGAAGTGGATTATGATTCCTGTTGCATCTTGGATGGGGCAGATGCTCTTCGTTTCAAGTTGTCCCCAAAGTAAACGGCACTGGATATGAGAGAACAAATGGAGAGAACCTGCTAATTGACGGTCCTCAGCGTTCTGTGGATTACTTGAGAGGGAATTGGAAATATTTTTATTTTTGTTGATGGAACTATATAAAGAGAAGGGGCATTTAAATTTATGGAATCATTAAATTGCAACAAATATGCATACAAAATTTGATGTAAAAGAATTATGTCTGCATATGTTGACAATTTCGTTAGAGAAAAAACATCGTAAACAGAAATATTTAACTTTAAAAGAACAAAAAAATAATTTAACAGAATTGTTCAAAATTTTAGATGATAAAATAAAAATTCAGTGCATAAAATAGCATAAAAAAACTTTCAACCAAGAATTCCAATAATGTTTAGCAACAAGCTGCGCTACTTCGACTTTATAGTGTTTCTAATCCAAGTCCGTACATCACTTTTAGTCCTTATTTTTAAAACATTTTTTTTTATGATCGGCATTTATCAAGAGAAAATGAGAGAGGTGGTATTTAAGATAATGGTCTTTTTTCATTTCGCAGGAAAGAGCCCAATTATTTTAATGAGTGGTTTATTTCGAAAGAATTAAATTACAAATAGTACCGTACAAATTTATCTATAGAGTTTCAAAGTATGAATCGTGAGGAAGGCTGTAGAAAATGACAACTCCCCAAAAATACCCAAAGGTGGGTAATATAGAAACTCATGAAGTTAATCTCTAACATAAATGAAAATTCATTTCAAGATTTATTTCACATAAGGATTTACCATTCCAGTCAGTGAATAAGGGAACTGATATATTTCATAAATCCATAAAAACTAAATGGTCCTTTGAACGGGACGGAACATCTTACTACACGATGTTCAAGGGTTGAATGAAAAGCATCTTAATATTTTTCCGATTCTGAAATTAGTTGGAAAAAAAGGGCAATGCAAAGTGCCTTTCAGATGCTTGTACTCTGTACTGTGCTCTCTATTCATTTCCGGGCGATCTTCTGTCATTTTCTATCAGACTTGTCTGGCGGCATATGAACTCGGCTATTGCTTCGTAGCTGAGAATTTCATGGCTGGCGCACTCTCTTTTCTGTTGACTGGGATGAGAGAGAGATAGAATTTAATTTTCCTCCGGAATGGTGCCTACCAGCTGGAATGGTGTCACTGCTCTTAATTGAGTGCTTAATTTTAACACCCCTCCCCACCCCAACCACCTCCCCCGCCTCTGCTGGCCTACACTCTTTCATACCTTCCCCGGAATTGTAAATCGTCCTTGACGATGACTACATCCCAGCAGCAGCTATCATAAAGGATCCAATTTAGCTTACCTTCCGCCGCTGAGGCAGACCCTACGACGACGACTGTTGTTGACATTAGCCCTTGCAGTGTTCAGCATGTGTTCATTTCGTCATTCTGGCGCCGCTTGGCGGCAATAATAGCTCTGACAGAGAGGCGTGAGAGGTTGTGCAATACCTTGCGCTCATACTTAGTGGCAGCAACTGCTGCTGCTGCAGCTGAATGGCATTTCTCGTTACGGTCGAGACAAACAATTGATTACAGGAAACTCTCTCTCTCTCTCTCTCTCTGTTTTTCTGTCTAATTGCCTTGGTGTCTGTAATATCCTTTGAGCTACGATGGTGTAAATAATTCAGAATGATTTCTCCTGCAATAATCAAGTTTGTCACTCAAAATTTGCTGTGTATATGTCATTTTATGAATTAACGTACAAACGGTGTGCACATGTATGAACTATATTATATATTATATATATATATATATATATATATATATATATATATATATATATAGATATATGTATATCACAAGGCGGAGAGGTAAAGGCATGTCTCAGCGTAGTACATAATTTATTGCCGACGTTTCACATCACTTCGATGCATTTTCAAGGCTGGGAATTGATAAAAATACAAACATATAAGACTCGTCACTGATAAAACACGGTATAATATTTAAAATTTAAAATTGAACACTAAAACATTTTAAAATGTAAAAAATTATTGGTACAACAACACTAGGTTGGAGAGACAACCTACCAGAGTAAAAAATAGAAGGCGACTGAAGGACAGAGTGGGGAGAAAAAAAAAAAATAAAGTAAAAAAACACCCACACACAAAACTATGTAATCAAGAAAAACAAGTGGTTAGGCAATAAATTATGTACTACGCTGAGACATGCCTTTACCTCTCCACCTTGTGATATCTGTAGGGCTTGAGCCCCCTTACTAGTCTTCTATATATGTATATATATATATATATACGTTATATATATATATATATGTATATATATACACGTGCTTTTTAAGCGTTTCCTGTGGCTTCAGCTAACAAACAAAATCACGTGCACATCTTGTGATTTCTGAGTGTATATATATATATCATATATATATATTATATATATATATATAGTGTGTGTGTATATATATGTATATAATATATACATACACACACACACACACATATATATATATATGTATATATATATATATATATATATGTGTGTGTGTGTGTGTGTAATTTATACATATGCACACCCGTGGGTCCGTTAATTCATAAAAGGACACATGCACAGACAATTTCAAGTGACAAAGTTGATTCTTGCAGGAGAAACCATTCTGAATTATTTACACCATCGTAGCCCAAAGGATATTACAGACACCAAGGCAATTAGACAGAAAAACAGAGAGAGAGAGAGAGAGAGAGTTTCCTGTAATCAATTGTTTGTCTCGACCGTAACGAGAAATGCCATTCAGCTGCAGCTGCAGTTGCTGCCACTAAGTATGAGCGCAAGGTATTGCACAACCTCTCACGCCTCTCTGTCAGAGCTATTATTGCCGCCAAGCGGCGCCAGAATGACGAAATGAACACATGCTGAACACTGCAAGGGCTAATGTCAACAACAGTCGTCGTCGTAGGGTCTGCCTCAGCGGCGGAAGGTAAGCTAAATTGGATCCTTTATGATAGCTGCTGCTGGGATGTAGTCATCTTAACGGACGATTTACAATTCCGGGGAAGGTATGAAAGAGTGTAGGCCAGCAGAGGCGGGGGAGGTGGGGGATGGGGTTCGGGGTTAAAATTAAGCACTGAATTAAGAGCAGTGACACCATTCCAGTTGGTAGGCACCATTCCGGAAGAAAATTAAATTCTATCTCTCTCTCATCCCAGTCAACAGAAAAGAGAGTGGGCAGGCCATGAAATTCACAGCTACGAAGCCACAGCCGAGTACATAATCCGCTAGACATATCTGACAGAAACTGATAGCAGAGCGCCTGGAAATTAACAAAGAGCATAATGCAGAGTACAAGTATCTGAAAGACAACTTTCATTGCCTCTGTTTTTTTGTTTTTTCCCAACTAATTTCAGATTCATTTAAAAATGGGCACATGCACAGATAATTTTTTTGGAGACAAATTTGCTTATTTCAAGAGAGAATATTCCGAATTATTCACATCATCGTAGCTCGAATAATAATACAGGAAGAGAGAGAGAGAGAGAGAGAGAGAGAGAGAGAGAGAGAGAGAGAGAGAGAGAGAGAGAGAGAGAGAGAGAGAGAGAGTTTCATCTAGTCAATTATTTATCTCTACCGTGACCAGAAATGCCATTCAGCAAAGGAAAAATACTTGATGTATTATGAACATAGAAAAAGACTATGATGATACCGAGATACTGGGCGTTGAGGACGTATAGTATGGAATGACAGTTATAGGAAGGAATGCAAATATTTTTGGCGGATGGAAATGAAGCACTGTATATTATCTCCATGGATGAAATGAATCGAGAGGTCTTAGAAAGGACAGTTAGACGTTTATTTAAAGGTTGTACAATAAGGAAATAGGTAGTGGGTAGCGTAATGACTGCAGATGATGCAGTACTGAATAGGGATAGTATAAAAGAAAAAAAAAATCCGATAACCAACGAGAGATTTTGGAAGCGTTCGCAAAAGGAGAAAGTAAAGAATAAAGAGTGAATAAAGTATGTTTGTTTATACAGTTATTTGGGAGTACATGTGAAGGACTATGATAGCATAAGGTCACAAGACCTGTGCAAAAGGTAGAAAAGAAATATGTTGTAGAGTACGTATAGGAGACAAGGTTAGAGTATGAATATATTGTTGAGCAAAATTGAATCATTATAAACTGATTTATATTAGTATTTCCTTTTCCATCCATCTCATCATAGCGCTGAATGACCCTATGGTTCCCAGTGCTTCGCTTTATGCCTAAGTCATATATTCTTACACGTCTTTAAAGAATGGATGCCCAATGACACGTCTTTAAAGAATGGATGCCCAATGCGACGTCTTTAAAGATGGATGCCCAATGCCAATGTAAAGAAATCCATTGAGGAGTGAGAGATGTGTATTTCTGGTGATAGAAGTTCACTCTCGACGTGGTTCGGAAGTCACGTAAAGCAGTTGGTCCCGTTGCTGAATAACCACTGGTTCCATGCAACGCAAAAACACCATCCAAACAAACAAACAAACAAACCAATGTAAAGAAAGGTTGGATCCGTAGAGAATTGTTTGAGTGTTGCATTTGGTAGAAGAAGAAAGAAAAGTACCTGGAGAGGTATGCAGAAAGAATGGTAAAATGACGAGCTCAGTGTGTTTTGAGGTGATGATATTGTGGGGAGAATAGGGGAATGTGGATTGGCAGAAAAGTGTACTACAATAACTTCAGGAGATAGGAGGAGAGTAAGACTAGATATATATATATATATATAATATTATATATATATATATATTATATATATATTATATATGTATGTATGTATGTATGTATGTATATATGTATATATATATGTATGTGTATGTCAATAGAAGGATCCAATGTAATACTCTTGTTCATCAAGGAATGAATTTGCTGTTGAAATATTTACAAAGCTTAGAGCTTTCGTCCATCCTCCTGTGGTCTTGATCACGCGAGTTAGTGATCAGGTCCACAGTATTACTCTGGATCCTTCTATTGACAATTGAGAAGCACGATACAGTATTTTTATATTTCATATATGTATGTGTATACATAGCCCATATATGTATGTATAGTAAAAGAAGTATGAAACTGCTTGTCCAAGTTTTTTTTCTATTTCCAATGGTGAACATTTAACTCTTGTATATTACATTTAATACGAATTTCGAACTCTTTGCATTGAAGAACTGTACACAATACGATTGAAATTCCGTCCGGTTTCGAATGAGGCAAAAACTGGCTTGATTCACAAAACCGAAGGAAGTAGAAGTCGGTTCATCTTCGAGTGACTTGTGAGAGCACCGAAGAAGATTCTAAGAAGAAGAAGAAGCAAAAAAAAAGAGTAGCAACTGATAAATGGATATGTGGCGAATTAAGGGAGGAAGTTCAGTGGCGATAATTTCCACAGAGCGGAAAGTGTCCGATGTTGGGTCTTCCGAAGAAAAATCCTGAAAGATAATCTTGCCAAGATTCCTGAGAAGTGTTTTATGTCGCGACTTACAATTTCCCAAAAGATGTAAAAAGAGAAATGTGTTTCGTTTGCCTCTCCCTGATAGCAAAGAAACGGACGTTCTGTGAGGCCATTCATATGGTGCCTTCGAAAAATCCTACGCAATGATTATCACATATTGGCGCAAGTCTGTGCACTGGCACTTTACATAGGAGGATGCCATGAATTTCCCAAACGAATTCTGTGTTTTTTAGCTGCCAGGCGAGATGGGTCTCTCAAAGCCTACGTGATCCGCAACGTTGTGATCTATATAGGCTTATTAATTATGGCTCTTCTTGTCTTCTCCACGTGAGAGAATGCTTTTATCGCTCGCATTCCGCGTTCGGATCTGACAAATGGATCCAGGATTTCCCTGCCGGGGAGTTTTTGGAAGAGCCCGCCATAAAACGCGCTGTTTACTTAATGTGAACTCCCATTCGAAAGTAAGATAGTTTTCACTCGGACTCATGAAGCAATCTTTCAGCCGCTGCATAATGGCTCTCTTACAAACGCTCTCGTTCCGGGAATCTCATATTCTCCTCATGACAGGACATTTAAAAGCGAACTCAGACAAACTGTCTTCCTCTTCTTCTTCTTCTTCTTTTTTCTCTCTCGAAAGATAGACGTCGGGTTGATCCTGACAAAGGCTTGCATGAAAGTTTCATAAAAAGAATCGTACGTTTTATGCGCAGGATTTTTGTTCCTTCCATCAAATGGGAGCATTTTTTTCTGTAACCCTGATTGAAGAGAAGAGGGACATTTGTTTTTCTTACAGTGATGTTACATAGGCAAATACAGGTAATGTGCAATGAAAATACTTACAATACTGTTAATTAACAAATTAGGTATTTGAGACAATGGTTCACAACTATTCCCTGGTTGCAAAATCAGAATATTCGTCCTACTAAAATTTTACAGGTACGACGGTAAGTGCGCAACTTGTAACGAACGTGTACAAAGATTTTCACATGTTCAGATTTTGTATTTTTTTGTATTTTGTATAATTTTGCTGATGGAAATAATTCACATGAGTGTCCATCCATAAACTTAGCCTCCAGGTATCATCTGTGCACTAATAATCGATAAGCGCCTCAGTGGCGTGATCGGTATGGTCTTGGCCTACCACCTCGGTGCCCGCGAGTTCGATTCTCGGGCATTCCACTGAGGTGTTAGAGATGGTATTTCTGGTGACAGAAGTTCATTCTCGACGTGGTTCGGAAGTCACGTAAAGCCGTTGGTCCCGTTGCTGAATAACCACTGGTTCCATGCAACGTAAAAACATACAAACAAACAAACAAACAAACTAATAATCGGTACATATGCATGACAATTTACACTTCCAGGATCATCTTGTGACTAAATGTAAATCATACACATTTAGTATAATCTAAATTGTCTTTTCCAAATACCCTAATGATTTTTTTCTAATAATTTACAGGTATAAATTTAAATGTTATCAATTTTAGACTTACTCATAGATGATATGTTAATGTATTTCTGCCACTTCAGATAGGAATGGATGTGAAATGAAGGTAAATGGTATTATGACAATGCATATAGACTGAAAATTCTCATACAGTAACTAGAGTATACATGTATTCCTGTCTTGGTATCTCTCATGTGTTAAGTCCAGAAATAAATTTTCACCCTCTGCGACTGTCTTTTGTTGGGATTTGGTAAATAACATTAAAATGCATTCGAGTAAATTTATTTTACTTAAATAATGCTACCTGTCAAAATCCAAAAATGCTGTCTCTTTTTTTTAAAAAGCATTAATCATGCCATGAATAACCACTTGTTATGATAACCTGGATGTCTTAGCATTTCTTTTTCTTTGATTTGTGTTTCAGTGTGACCCCTACGAGGACTTCTGACCCACTTTTCCCCCACAAAAAGTCTCGCCCATCCCCACCCCCACCTCCATTTTTATCCACACCTGGATATGGTTTTCACCTTTTCTCACTTTATCTTCTCCCACATCTTTCCGTCTCCCTTTTTTTATTGCCTTCGACACCCCTCGCCTGCCCCCGTGTTTTATGTGTCCCCCATTTTTTGACTAGTGTTGTCTCTGGCTAGTGCGAATCTTTGGCATCTTCTTGTCCTTCTTTTTCCCCGTCTCTCGTTTTCTATAAGTCCAGTACTTTCCTCCGAAAGTTGTTGAAGACTAATGCTTTGTGTGTTTTTTTGGCTTTTTTCCCTCTCCGTGCGTTCTGTGTGATCGTATCTAACCGCTTTGAAACTGTTTTTGTCTTTTGTTTTTGTCAGTGTTCCGTAATAAGTCAGTCGTGCTCGCAAGCACCCCCCCCCCCCACCCCCCCCCCCCCCCTTTCTCCCACCCCTACCAACGCCTACCCTCCAACCCACCTTCACCAAAGCATCTCTAAAGCTCTTGGAAGCAAGATAGCAGCGTCCTTGTTCTTGCATTTGTCTTGTCTGTCACTTTCCGTCTGTCAGTTTAATTGCAATGTCTTCTCGCTTTGATTAGTTTCGATGCCTTACTCTTGTCATTTTTCGATTTTTTACCCTTTGAGTTGAATTTTAGACGGACATCATACAGTCAGCTCTGAACTGATTTTTTTTATCCTCTTATCAGCATCCCTTGACGCTGCCAGTACCTTGGAAGTTCTCCCTAATCATCCCTAAGTTATATGGCATTATGCCCACGTGCCCATTGTACCCTCCCTAAGTATTAGCCCAGAATTTCCACCCTATCTCTATCCTCATGAACACAAAAATGAATTATTTGTGTTTTCATCAGCTGTTCATTCCATTTAGATATATACAGTTGTCTCTGATTCGTTCAAAGAAATGAGAGAAAATCTAAAGTGACTTTTACAAGATCAAGATAAAAAACGAAAGTCGAATTTATGTTTATTCCAAACGCCAAGAGACAACGAAAAACTTACGTGTCCAAAAGTAAATAATGAGAAAGTATGAAGTCACATTTTATTTTTCAGAAGCAGGACAAAAAAAAAAAAATAATAAAAATGATTAACTTCGAGCTAAGACACAATGTGGCGTCCCTTGTTTAATCTTGTGTTGTTATTATTGTGACTCTTCTTCTTCTTCTTCTTCTGTTCTTCTTTCGCGTTCATTCTGGCTCTGTGGTCCCTCTGCTCCTCACCCACCCCCCGAAAAAAAAAAAAAAAATGGCACACACGAAGGCGGCTTCCGCTTCGCCTTTGGTGGCCTCAACCCTAGCCTCAACCTCCTGGTGACTTAAGATCTACCCAGGGGGGTGGGGCTTCTTTTACTTCTTCTACACCTCTACTTCTACCCCGGTTGACTACTACTACTACACCTTTAACACCACCACCTTCCCGTTACAAACCAAACTATACCTGGTGTCTTCCTTTTGCTGGGGAGGACACCTGCCTAAAGATCGTCGTCCGGTATGTCTTCTTTTTCCCGAGAATGAGAGCTCGACCCTTTGCTTGCTTGCCTGCTTGCCTGCTTGCCATTGCATGCCCACGTGGTGCTTGCTTGGTCTCGCCCTCGGCATTCGCTTGCTTGTTGCGCTGGCATGGAATTTTTTTTTTTTTTACCTTTTTCAAGATGTTGTATTTTGTACCTTACTGTCCCTTACTTTTGCACGTATATATATGTACATATACATATGAACTGTATATCTCAAGTATAAAAGGCCCATTAAAACACTCTGGTTTAAAGCTAAGGACTATATTTCGGTGGACTAACTGCCAACCTTATGAGGGGTGGTAGGTAGTCCACCGAAATATATTCCGTAGCTCTAAACCAGAGCGTTTTAATGGGCCTTTTATACTTGAGACGTATCCTGTTTTAACTGAAGAATTTATTTACATGAACTGTATATATATATATATATATAAATTAATATAATATAAATAATAACATATATATATATATATAATCATAATACATTACAATACATACATACAAATACAAAGACATACATACAACATACATACAATAACATACATAACATACATACAAGTTTACCTCTTATTTTAATGCTTTCATTTTGCATGTCAAATGCGCGATTATATATAAATACATATATATATAATTGATAGGTAATATTATAGTTGTGTTGCACAGACATACTTTTTTGTGTATAAAATAAATCGCATTCTTTCCATGATGCTTGCTGCCTGCCCAAAACATTCATCTTTTCCCACAATATTATTTTCTAGATTTCGGAGCCAGCATCATCGAGGCTGTCATAAAAAGTAGGGAGAGAGAGAAAAATCCCAGCCTCCCGTAACGACCCTGTGCATGTTAGAACACCACCAAATCAAAGTTCTCTCAAGTAGAGTTGGAATTCTTATTCTGCATTCACTTTGTTGGAAAATGCCCTTTAAGAATACCTGAATACGTTTGTTTCCACCTGCCAGAGAAAATCCTTGTTGATTAAGATTGGCTGCGCAGTTCTTTTGCACGTTTTGCATGCTGTGTCTGTAGTTTGGAATGCATGGAGTCTCGAGCGTGCCAGCACTGCGCATGCTCAGTGTTCTCGAGTGCCAGCCGGGTTGTTCCATCTTGTTTACTAATGCTGTATTATTATCAACTGATCGCTTTTTGGATGCTGAGTTGCTTTTGAGTTCGTAGCCAGAGTTGCAATTTTGTTGCATGGTCGCTGAGTTTTGTAATTCGACGATATTGCCTAATTACTATCGCATGAGATGATGAAGAAGCCTGTTGAATCTTTGACAACATTGCCGTTTCATTTTTTTCTTTCTTCTCGTTCCCAAGCCCTGAATTTAGCATTAGGCAATGCCTGGTGATCTATTTAATGTGAAAGGTTATACTTATTACAGGATGCTTACAACAACTTTATTACTATTATTATTATTGTTATTGTTGATGATATTGTTTTCTGTTTTGTTATGAAGTCCATTACAGTTCTTTTGCATTTGCAGTCCTCTCCCACTCGCTGTTTCATTTGCAATTTGTTTGCCCATTAAAGCAGTTCCCATAGCCGTTAGCGAGCATAGACCCTCGTCGGAGATTTTGCCCCATCTACTATTTTTCCATTAAGTTAATGGCAGAAACCCCATAAATCCAGTGAAGTTTATAGCGAAGGGAAACCGAGCCTTGATAAAGCTGGTCTCGTAAAAGATAAAAAAAAAAAAGGGGTATATACTTTGAATCCTGCACAGTTGACTCCGCTCCAATGAAAGGGAAGGATTAGGCCCCGCTGTTTCATTACGTCTACAACTCACAAATTAGCTCACATATAAAGTGATTTGGGCGGTAGGGGGGTTGTTTGATGGAGGGGTAGATGAGATGGCTTGGTGGATGGGCTGGGAAGGTTATGACAAATGAATTGTTGTGTTGTCTATACGATCTCGCAGACGAGAGAGAGCTCGTGCGATTTGTAATGGGATGTAGTAGATACGAGCGAATGTTCCTCATATCTTGAAATACTTTGTCATAGTATTTCATACTGAATTATAAATTGGGTGGTTTGTGTTCTAGAGAATACATCTTGTCCTATTTATCTAAGGGAGTTTATAGCTGTTTTTATGGGAGAGATTTGTGATTATCTGTCTTTGGAGGCCGGGAACCGTCTGTATTTTTTCCTGGGGCTACGATCTGCTCTGTTATTACTTTGATTACATTTCAAGTTGGCTGGGTATGAAGTATGCTTACTGATAGCAAGTACCATGAAAATTAACGGGAGCAAATACGTTAGCCAGAAAGTAATTAGATGAAAGTGACTCGGATTCTATAAATATACCTGTAAAACAATGAATAAAAGGTGATTAAATGTATCGACAAGAATGGTTAAACATACATTTTATATATATATATAGTATATATATATATATATATATATATATATATATATTAGAAAACCTCTCCTCTTTGGGTTGGATGGTATTCAGTAGTGTTACCTTTCAAGTTTTGAGCAAATGATTTTGGGATGAAGTTGCCAGCCCCTTGGGTGGTCATGTGGCTTAGGCTCTGGACTCGCTTGGTGGTCACATATCAAACTGTCGACCAGAAACAGCAATGTTGTGAACAGGTCATTAGACTGGAAGAATTGCGGAAAGAGATAATTGCTTTTTAGTAAAAGAGGAACGTTGATATAATCAAAAACTGTGAGATTTAGAGGGTGATATCGATATTCAATATACCTCGGAAGAAGTTGCGTAGGACTTTTTTTTTTTTTTGAAAAAGAAAGAGGGATTTGAAACATATTTTTTTTTTTTTTTAAAGAAAGAGAGGGATTTGAAAAGTACAGTTTAAAAAAAGTTTGAAAAGTACAGTTTGAAAAAAGAAGAAAAGAAAGAGGGATTTGAAAAAAAATAAAAAAAAAAAAAAAAAATATAATATATATATATATATATATATATATATATATATATATATATTTTAAGAAAGGGATAAGTTTCGTAGGACTTTTTTTTCTTTCTTTTAAAGAAAGAGGGATTTGAAACACATTCTTTTTAAGAGAGGGATTTGAAAAATACAGTTTTTTTTGACAAAGAAAGAGAGATTTGAAAAATAAAATAATTTTTTTTAAAGAAAGGGGGATTTGAAAAATACAGTAGAATAATTTCGTCTTTTAACTGAACCTGTTCCATTCGGCTAAAAAAAACACACACAAAAAGTTGAAAACCTTTGAAAAATTTAAAAGTTGTCCGAGAGCTAATCTTTGGTTCATGCGTTTGATTGTTGTTTATAAAGTAATTAAATGTATATATTTGTACAATTATTCATGACAATAGCATGACACGTCGTCAATTTGCATGTGAAGAAGTCTACGATGCATGCGTTATTCATTTGTTGCCTGTTCTTTGTTTGGCATGCTTATTTACGATTGATTAAGATCATAATGTAACTGCTATTGATTTACATAACCATTGCAATTTTAGCTTTGTTAGTGATTAAGTTCCACTAATCTCGGCTTGTATATACCAAGCGTATTTAAATTCACCAGCTTTTCCTTTTATTTTTCCTTGACTGCCTTATTTTAACATGACTTCTGATTAATAACCCTTTACCCTAATTTCTGTTACGTGAGATCTCTGCAAAAAGGACTCATTCAATTTTATTGTACAAGTGTCACCTGCTATATACTGTCACTCTCTTTCATGAAACAGATTTTTTTCTGAACTCTGTGATTGGATTTATTCGTTCTATTCATTTATAATACGTATGTACGCTATATATGTATATTATATATATATATATATATATATATATATAATATATATATATATATATATATATATATATATATATATATATATATATATATATATACACACACATTCCATTCTTCCCCAGGACGAGCAAAGTAAGTGCCAGGTTTAGGGTAAGAATCTGGAAGCGTGAGTGGTCTCAGAACTTGATCTTCATAGTGAATCAAAAAGTATTCACTCAAAAGTATTCACTCAAAAAGTATTCAGAACGTTTTTATCAGTCTGAAAAGAAAAAAAAAACTTTTTTTTCACCTTCCAGCATTTCCCTCCTTAAAATGACATTTTTTCTTTTTTTAAATTCAATAGTAACGAATCCTCCATTCAGAAGTTGGGAACTTCCCTGATATGGCGTGGGTAGTGTTTTGTTATTATATTTTTCTAAAATTGTCTATTAATCCAATCAGTTTAAAATTAGAAGATGTCATTTCATTCGAAGAGTAACTTCATTTGCGTAAATTAACATGCGGCTGTCCATAGGCCAGAGCGATAATCAATTATCGATACCTAATTATTCCTCATTCTTTATATGAAACTGATAATCTATGAATGATAATTTATGCTCATTGGCCGACATTGTCCTTTCTTGTCGACGTAAATGTTTTATAAATTTTCCTTTGTTGTGAAATTCTCATTTCCATAATATTCTTTAAAATTCATTATTTCTGAATAAAAAAAAAAATCACATGACTTGCACTCCTTCGAAACCTCTCTATCGACCACGCCCCCTCCACGCCCTCGGTACCACCATCCCATTTTCCCTTATGATTCCAGATTCCTGTCTCAGGCACATCTTTTTATATGAAGCATGTTTTTTTGGTCTTAAAAAACACTGTGGCATTTGACTGAGAAAGGCCCGCGAATGAGTGTAGCTTATCGTTTGATAGTCTGTAGATGACACTCTAATCCTACATTTGTCCCTCTTTCGTGGACATTCGTTTTCTCAGTTTATTTATTAGATGTATTCATATTCATTTAGCTTTCCATTCATTCACTTTCGAAGAGCCAGCCTGACCTCGCGTCTTCCTCCGGCAGATCATCGTTACCCCTGTCGTGTCAACACTGAACACCTCCTTCATCAAAACCGCAGGCAGCCGCCCTTACCCGCCGTCACCCTACTCGCCGGTGGCTCCTGCCCTAGCGACCGCCCTGGTCGCTGCCACGACGCCTTCCACTTCTGCGTAGTCCCCAGCCGGAGCTCAAGATAAAACCACCACGATTCATCACCGCCTTTTTTATCATAAGATTTTCGCCTATAAATACTTTATCCTGAGAATTCTTCTTCTTCTTCTTCTGCCTCCGTCTAAGAGGGGCCCCTTACCCGAGATCACGAGATATGCAATATTGCATTATAACCTGTTATATATTTACACGTACGTATCACATTCAAAATTACATAGTTAAGTACAAGTATGCATTAGAGTAGAAAATTTTTTTATTTTGAAGGGCGACATTACAAGTACTAAATCTAGTATTTTTTTGGTTTTTGAGTTTGCAGTCTGTTTGCATTCCTGTTGAGCATACGATCTTAATGAAATGAAGATTAGATTGATTTTAGCAATATGCAATGAAACGTGGCCTTGTGGGAATAAAAACAAACACATTCATCCAAAAAATTAAGATATTTTGCAAGTATGTTAAAAAAACTGATGCTCAAATCAGGCTCATAATTATTTGCATCAAGAGGGTGTAAAACATATAAAATTGTCTATCAGTAGTTTTTATTTTTCATTTGAGAAATTTTCCGGTCAAATTCCACAGGCGAAAATGGAATGCCCCCTCGTGGCACTTTAGCGAAAGTTCCGAGAGTAGATTTTTATACCCGTGACAAGATTAGGGTTATCAGATATCTCAGGTGTCCTCTCTATCTCTCTTAACGACTTAATAAATCACTTTATGCAGATTTCGTGGTCTCGCCTCTCTCTCTCTCTCTCTCTCTTTCGTGCCCAAATCAACCTGCAACATAACCGTTGAATGAACTTTTGAACTTGCTGTTGTATATTTGATATGATTTTTTTTTCTCATTCTTTTTGGAAGAAATGAATATATTTGGTGTAAATTGTCCCAATAGCGGAGGCAAAATGTACTTTTTTGTAGATATATCACTGACCACATAATACTTTTCATGTTATGATGACCATGTTAGGCTGTAGTCCTTTGTAAAGAGAAAGTTTTATGGTGTCTGATGATGGCGTGTGAGCCATTGTTTTTACTGGAACATGATAGATAACAACTGCCCTTTTTGACACATCCATTCTGATGCCAAGTAATCACAGAGTGAACTTTTCCCTCTCAGGTTTCAGTCGAATTTCTCTTAATCATTTATTTTTTTATCGTCTTTTTACGTCTTAAATTCCATTATCCTTCCATCTATTTCATATTTGAAAGTTAGAATGTCTTCAATTTGGAAATCATCTCTTCGGCTCCTGAAATATAGAAGCAGAACATTGCCAGCTTAGTAGACTATACTCTGTTTTTTTTCCATCTGTCCATCCGCCTGTGGTGTTTTTGTATGGTAACACTGCGTCCCGGGCTTTAGATAGTTACGCTAATTGTAAGTTTTAGGTAAATAAAAGGATATCTGGGTGTACATTTGTAACTGAAAAGTGTTTTAATAATTTACTGTATGCGAATTACACCGTTAATATTCGAAATAGGATATTATTATAATCGTTGAATGTAAGCTGAATGTAACTATCTAAAGCCCGGGACGCAGTGTTACCATACAAAAACACCACAGGCGGATGGACAGATGAAAAAAAAACAGAGTATAGGTAGTGAATTTTCTTTTTATGTGTTACGAACTCCAGTCCCTTTCGCTATTTGGACGATGCTTAGGTTTCCGCCATAGAGTCCCACGGGCTTCTTCGGGACACCCCTGTCCTTCTTTCGTAAGTCTCCCTCCTGCAGGATCTGGAGGGCGAAGTCGATCTGCGGTCAGGGTTTATCTCGTGTCTTTGAGTCTGTGAAACATCTGATTTCCTTCGTCTACCTTGACTGCTTTCCCTTCCATTTGCTTCTCGTCCATTTGGGAAAAAATCATTGTAACCCTGAATTACGTGATATTTCTAAACCTTGGAAAAATAAATCATTGTAATCCTAAATTACGTGATATTTCTAAACCTTGGAAAAAAATCATTGTAATCCTAAATTACGTGATATTTCTAAACCTTGGAAAAACATCATTGTAATTCTAAATTACGTGATCTTTCTAAACCTTGGAAAAGAAATCATTGTAATCCTGAATTACGTGATATTTCTAAACCTTGGAAAAATAAATCATTGTAATCTTAAATTACGTGATATTTCTAAACCTTGAAATGGTGTTCATACTTTCCCCCTAATAGTCATTCATCACTGATGGCGTACACAATAAGTCTAACCAGGAAGTGATTTAGCAGACGAGGACATTCAACTCTCTAAGTTCAACAAGCTTGTGTAACCTGATCTCTTCTAAAAGGGGTTTCCTATGGCTTGACAACCCCGCGGAATTTTCATTGATGAAGAGCGGCTAGAATTCATTTTATTGACAAATCCCTAAATAGTTCGTGAAAGGAAGTCTTATCAGTGAACCCTGCGTGGCAACGGCTGACGGTAAAACAAATTGTGAGAATACATATACGTGTGTGTGCATATATATATATATATATATATATATGTGTGTGTGTGTGTGTGTGTGTGTGTGTGTGGTGTGTGTGTGTGTGTGTGTGTGTGTAAAAGAGAGAGAGGGAGAGAGAGAGAAAGAGAGTATGTTGGTGGTGTTGGTATATGTAAATTTATGTGTATGTATATAAACATACTGTTATACCGTCAAAGGATATGTGTATGTATATATATATATATTATAAAAACTATTAATATATATTATATCTATATATATATATATATATATATATATATATTATATATTAATATATATATATATAATATAATATATATATATATATATATATAATATCTATAATATATGATTATACCCCATTTTCTGTATCAGTGGCCTTCCATTTTCTTTATAACTTTTCAGCAGATCCCAGTGACAACGAATTTTCTTTGCTTGTAAAGAAACGTTCAGACCACGTTCGCTGCTCGTCTGCTCTCTCTCTCTCTCTCTCTCTCTCTCTCTCTCTCTCTCTCTCTCTCTCAAACTCTCTCTCTCTATCAAACTCCTCGCCTGCTCCTGCCTGTTTAAAAAAAAAAAAAAAAAAAAAAAAGTCTTTTGGCAGTGGAAGCCTGTATTCTCAATGCCTAATTAATACCAAGACGTATATTATCGGCAGATGCGACTAAAAAGAGCCAATTAGGAAGACGCTGAAAGTTGGACTGCCTGAGGAGATGCCTGTGACTTCCGATGCCATTCCGGGAATCGGAATCGCGAGATGTACTTGAATTCTTTCCTTTTCGCTTGCGCCGTTTTTTTTCCCCTCGGGATTTTATATCTACCTGTGTCTCCTTACATGCTGTTATCCCATATCACTATTACTTTTATTTCCCCCTCCACCCCACTTTTATGGGAAGGCCGAAAGAACTGGCTTGACCGGTTCTAAACGAGGATAAAGGAGGAAAAAACAAAATACGATCAGAGTTTTATGTTTAACGTAATTCTTTAAAGGGGGCTCAATGCTTTACTCCTTTTGACTAGACGAGAGCTCAGAAGGCGTATTTTTTTTGTTTTTTTAACATTTTATTTCCGATTCGGATTTTCTAGGAATTCAGTGGAAACATGCATCCAAGGATATTAGGAGCGAAAGAAATTGCGAGTTTATTGTAGGGATTTCTAATTTTCATAAAAACGAGGATAATATATATATATATATATATATATATATATATATATATATATATATGTGTGTGTGTGTGTGTGTGTGTGTGTGTGTGTGTGTGGGTGGGTGTGCGTGTGTGTGCTTATTTCATTTGCAGTTCAATAATTTCAGGTAAAAGAAAACAACCTTTAGTAAGTTAACTTCCTGAAGTTCCAAACTTCCATTTTATTCATTGCTGTACACAAGACCATATGGTTGATTCCCGAATCTCTTTCTACCTTCTCCCAGTCGCCAGTCAGGACGAAAACCTCCCTACAGTCTAAAGTCACTTTCATCTTTGTAGGTTTGGGGAAACTCATATTCGTTCGTCCAATCTCTCATTTGCATCATCTTGAGAATTTCACTCAGAGCTGAAACAAACATACAGTTCATATTCCACACATTCTGCTTTGAATATTTCTGTCTGCACATTGATTTCTGAAGTGAAAATAACTTCCTTTAGCTCTATAGGTTAATGTACAAAGGACTGAAGAGAAGGAGCTCCTGACGAGAAAAGTTCACTCTGTTGTACAGTGCTACATCAACTCGATTGTTTCCCATTCAATTATACTTAATTTTAGTTAGAGGATATTATTAGAGGTAAATATGTACTTTCTCAATAGAAGGATTACCCGGGGGTTGGTTTATTGATATCAGTAGATAATAATAATATAATGGTTGTAGAACTACAATTAGATGAATTGAATGACACCCTCTCGTAGGTGTTTGTGAACTGTTATGACAGATCGTGGATTTGTCATTTTATTTGACAGTTAAGTTTTATACCAATCTTCTCCGTTTCCTTTTTATATACGGACAATTTATTCTTTGGAAGCTTGCCAGTGAGATATATATATGCTAGCCTTTTGGCACGTTCCATAAGAATATAGACACAATATAAATTTGTATAGTAGGAATAGTTTTCCCATTACTAACGATTTGTTGTGTGGAAGGAACGACTCGATGATATTGTATATAGACATTCTATACTCGCGTGTGTGAGACAGTGACTGATTTTGTAATGTTTCTCACAAAACGAATTTTAAGTCCTTCGTGTGTTTGTACCTCGAATATACTATTGCTGAAGTGTGTACGTGACTATTAGCAAATACGAGACACAAGTGTTCCGTTATCTACTGGTCTGAATAAACTCATAATCCTCTACTGAGAAAATAAAACTTATTTGTCCTGCCTATTGTTACTTTTCTCATTCCCGCGCTTCAGAGCATCTCCAGCAGTTTGTACAATACTGTTCATAATCAAGTTAAAATAATAATATATGTTTTCCTGTTAGTAACCCATTCTCCAAGATAACATATCTACTTAACTGTGTCAATCGATTAGCGTTTTGTTCATTGAAAAATACGCTTTCATGGCTTTTCCTGATCCCATTCCAATTTGATGTTCACGTTATCAGTCCAGTGTCTTTTGGTGGATGTGAAGCATCTTGTTTTACAGGTTTCTGAGTTTCTCATATTGTTAATCGTCCTATTAAGCCCGGAAAATTATGCTTATTCTGAAGTCTCTTGTGAATGTTGTTCTTCGCAATTTTTCCATTATGATTGTGGCTATCTTACAGAGAAATGGCAACTGCATGGGACTACGTAAGATGTATCGAAGACACTTGATCAGTATTTGCTAAATTAAAATGCTGAAGCATTAGCCTATGATATTAGATATTATAGATACTTGCACATATTAGTTACAGCTTTTATTTTTGTTATTTAGTCGTTAATGTTATCAAAAGGTTGTTGGATTTCGTCTAGGAACAAATTTCACCCTATCTGTGCATTAAAACAAGACAAAACCAATACGAAAGTTAGTAAATTGGAAAGAAATACGTACCAAGCTTCTCACGGCCATTAATAAACTTGACTCTTGGCCTTTGACGGTGCAAGAGATCAAGGAACTGGTAACATGCAGTTTCTCTCTCTCTCTCTCTCTCTCTCTCTCTCTCTCTCTCTCTCTCTCTCATTTCAAGATTTCAGTTTGTAATCGATACCAAAGAGCTTTTTTTTTTTCTTATATTCCTGATGTCTTACACTGGTTGATAAGAAGATATGTTCTCTCTTTATTATGTAGTTTCTTGGATGTGATAAAAAGTTATTTCTTTTTTTGTAATAATAACTAGAGTCGGGGTGAGCGGAACAGACCTTAACCCTGCGCTAATAGGTGTTCATATATATATATATATAAAAATATATGTATGTTTTCATGTTCATAGATAAGTGACGAGAAAGTGCGCCTTACAAAAAAAATAACTAAATAAATCTATATATATATATATTATACATATAGCGTTTGTAAGTATTTAACCCTCGTTGGTGTCACATATCCCCCTCCTCCTCCTCCCCCTACCTTCCCCTCATCATCGTTCAATAGACAAGATGTGAAAACCATGAACAAGAAACAATCAGGTTTATTAAGGGTAAGTCTTCATTGTATAGTGTTACAGAAATAGTCTGTGTGGAGTGTCTATGGAAATCCATTCCTATGTACATAATACAGGGTTCTGAAAATTTACAAGAATAAACGTTTACAAAATATGCCACGGAATTTCATTTTTCATCCCCCCTCGATAATTTGAGTAGTTTAGTTTTCACACTAATTTTTTTCCTTATCATTTTTAGAAACTGCGGCTACCATTTTCACTTTTATCACATTTCCGTTTTTTTACTCGAAAAGTCAGAGTTGAGTTGAATATAGAATTTAGGCCAAAGGCCAAGCACTGGGACCTATGAGGTCATTCAGCGCTGAAATGGAAATTGACAGTAAAAGGTTTGAAAGGTGTAACAGGAGGAAAACCTCACAGTTCAAGTGTTAGGGGAGGGTGGAAAGTAAGATGAAGAACGAGAATACGAAAGGAGGTACAGTAAAAGGAACGAAAGTGGTTGCAGCTAGCGGCCAAAGGCACGCTGCAAAGAGCCTTAAGTAATGCCTACAGTACACCGCATGAGGTGCAATGCGGTGCACTGATGGAACTACCCTCCTACGGGGTTGAAAAGTCAGAGGTCAAATATATACACAATATATATATATATATTAATGTGTGTACAAAATCCATCATTTACTCTCATATGATTAACTTAGAATTAAAAACAAATAATGAATCATTGCAAAATTTATCATTTAGCTGCTGAGTCAAAGATAAACAACAGCTTGTCTGTGAGGTGGAGTTCCTCATCATAACACCTTTGCAGTTAAAGCTTTATCGGCCTACAATACTGAGACTTCCAGCTGCAGAACCTATGGGACAAAGCTGTGTGAGTTTGAAGATTAGGTCTACGTTTATGAGGTTAGGCTTAGTTGGAGAAGGTGTTAGAAATTACATCAGGGACACAGAGAGCTGACAGTCAAGCGGCCAGACCTGTACTAGGGTCTTAACGCTAAACTAGAGGGGATTATAATGACTTGTTTGATGTCTGCTGACTTGTGGTTGACGAGAAGGTGCAATACATCACTATCCTAATACTATTCTATTTGCGTTTTAATACATTTTTATCTGTTTGTTAATTTACTCATTCTTGTTTCTTTTTTATTAAGTGGGGTCTCTTCGCCTTGCTTCTTCTTCCTAATAAACACCAGATTCTTTGGAAGTTTGATGTTCAAGTCAGTGGCCCCTGTGGGCTAGTTCCATATAAACAGGTTGCATCTTCTTAGTAATAAAAATAATAATAATAAGATGAAGAAGAAGAAGGAGAAGAAGAAAAATTAGGATGGAATATATACAATATAATGTGATGCGATGAAAACGGGAAACGGGTGAAAAGTAATAAGCCTAGATTGGTGTTCACATAACTGGTATTGGTGTTCACATAATCGGTATTATTTTAGTTTGATACCACAGCTCGATATTGACGGTTTGATGCTGTGCTCATAAGTCTCCTTCATGAGCGTGATACGAAAGTCATACTAAAATCCTTCAGCAAATTTACCGACAGGATGCTGTTACTTTTGACTTTTTATAATCGCATTTTTGTTAGTCCCAGTGCATTGTGTGTAAGGTTGGCTGGTGCATTTGGAACGTCTTTCGTAATTTTCATAAGGAAATGTAAGTACGTAAATAATGCTGAAAGATGGTTGGTTCATTTATCATAAGCTTCCCCAAATAAGCGGGAGTTTGAAGTTCAGGTTTACGTAAAGGTGTTTCTTGAAAAATCGGCTTCAGTTGGTATTGTTCCTTCGGTGCGGTTGTGTATATCTTGTCCCTTGTATCTTTTTTTTTTTTTCTTTTCGAACTTGTCCGACATTCATTTTGGTAACATATCAGCATGTGAAAGATGCTTGAACCCCGTATCCCAAAATTATCGAGAATTTCAGTGAGAGATAAAGGAGGGAAGTTTTAAAAAGAATGGAATGACAGGGATGTAGTACTACTCAAAAATCGCCATGATAACCGACTTCTGCAGGGTCTGATCCAGGTAAGGTTCATTGAACATTCAGTAGTTTGGTAAGTTTTCATGTATACGAAGTTGAAAATATGGTTTCCCCATGTTTCAGTACGTGTTTGAAAGTTTCTGACATGCGTTGTGGTAGCAAATTGGAAATAATACAATAATTGGAAGCGCAGTTCTGCCTTGTGATTAAAGTAACGTTTATTGAACTTTTTAAGACTACATCACTCACCAGCAAAGTAAGAATCCGATAACCTATTTGATGCTAGTGGCGCCCTAGGTTACGTTAGGCTAGGTGTGGGTAGGTTAGGTCACAACACTAATATTCATTATAATGTACAGTGCACCAGGGTGGGTTAGGTGGGGGATCACAAGCGGCCAAGCACCCTCACTTAGGTAAGGACCAGCGCCCTAAGTCTAGCTTAGGTGGGTTAGTAGTGAAAGAGCAGAATATGTTTGGACGTGAATGAAGGGCAAGTTTAGCAAGGAAGGTAGCAGAGTTCCCGCCAAAAATCTGGCAGTATAAAGGAGTGACTGCAGAAGCAAAAGTTGTTACGCATGATAAGGCACCTCCAGTTTGGGAGTGAAGCATAAACGTTGGGTAAATAGGTTAAAGATATTTTTTTTTTACTTTTTTTTAAACATGGCAGCAGTTAAGATGAGCTTCTGATTAGTATATATATATATATATATATATATAGATATATATATATATATATATATATATAATATATATGTATATATATATCTATATATATATATATATAGTGATATATATATATATACTCGCAATGTGGCTACGAGTGTAAGAAACGTAGAGACGCGAAAATTATGTGGCAAAAATGTTGACATATATGAAAATATGGCTAGGGTGTTTTGGGATGGGGAGTTTGGTGAAACTAAATATAAAATCAGAAGAGTTGGAAGGGGAGGGAGGGTGGTACCGAAATAAATGCCTACCGAATATACTGCAGATCGTATTAGAACTGAGGGACATTTGTACATTTTTCTTGGAGAGAGGAGTCAGGCAAATTCAGATTAGTGGTAACGTATACATATACGGATATAGTCGACGCTCTACTGATAAACAGCTGATTCTGTTGAAGCTCTCAGTTTAGAAAATTCATCCTTTATTCAGCTGTCGAGGGATGAGATAGTAGTAATTGGCAACTTGTTTTTTTTTTCATAAGCCTCACTATTTTATTGGAAACGGCGGAAATTATTATATATATATATATATATATATATATATATATATATATATATATATATATACATAGATACATATGTATACATACATATACATGTACATATATATTTTATATGAATTTATAGTATGTGTGAATATATATATATATATATATATATATATATATATATATATATATATATATATATATATATATATATATTATATATATATATATATATATATATATATACAGATAGATGGAACATAGATAAATAGATTTTCAAGGATCCGTGGCCTAAAGCAGCACTTATGAAAAATACGTGTTCATCCCAGAGTCATAAAAATTCATATCCACACATTCGTGAGTGTCATACTGTATAAAGAATCTTAAATCAGATGCATAACTACCGCCAGAATGATCTTGATTACAGAAAGATACATACAGATAGACAGAACAAGAAATTTTCTTAAACCAATCCTTATCTTTATATGAAGGGATATGTCCATACTAAGAGCACAAAATCCTGGGGGCGAAGAAGTAAACATGAAATTCAAATAACCCAAATAAGGAGAGAGGGAACCAGCAGCGGCCAGAGGCGGCCGAAAAACGTCTTCTTTATCTTGACCATATATCAAAGCTCGTCACGCGTAAAAATGGACCCTTCAGAATTCATGAATTATCATTTTATCATCAGGACCAAAACATCCCTTCAAACTGAACTCGAATAACAAGAATGGGTTTAACTTACCGAAACTGGAGTGAGAGAATGGCTGGCGAGGGTCGATTTCAACCTCAAAGATGATGTTTTGATGTGGAAGAATTTGGTCATTTGAGTGATAAGCCAAAGAGAGATATAATTAAGAGGTCTCGTGACTTCGATGCTTCTAATGGCATCCCTTATAAATAATGCAACTACTGCTGAGCACTTGTACCGATTGGCGCATAACTCTTCCTTGCATAATCACTCTTAAATATCCAGGGGTTATACATTATAAAGTAAGAGGGGTTTGGGGGCTGGGATGGATTGGAGGTAAGTTTGAAACTATGTGAAAAGATAGGAACCATTGCAGAGGATGATTTTCAATGAGGTGAGAAAAATATGGAATTAAATGAAATCATAAGCTTGCAGAGGATTTCAATGGTTAGCTGTGTAAAGGATATAGTTACTGTACCGAAAAATTAAAAGCTTGCTGAATTAGTGTAAAAGAGGAATGTGAATGTAGCAGACTACCTTGTGTTACGTTGTCGTAGGACAAGCGACGTCTCATTTCTTCATTTCAGTGAAGCGCTCAGCGCTTCTAGTTGGCCTTGTAAACTGTTTAAGGTATCGTTTATAAAGGTGCATGTACTTCTTAATTATACTGATCATAAGATATTAATTAAGCATGAAGGACACGAGCTTTCCGAGAGAAAATTCATTCTCTAAGGTATGAGAATATGACGTTATTTAAGGGTGCTTTTCTGAACAGATAACAGTTGTTAAAATCTGCTACAGGATCGTGGTACTTAGATGCTTACTCTTGGACTTATATTTGTGTGGTTTTCCGGAATTCAAGCCACATTCCCGGCAGCATTTTCCCGAGATGTAACCAAGTACTGGGACCTTTCCCTGAAAAAAGCAGGACGCCATATCTTAAAAACTAACCATAGAATTTTCTTAAGAATAATCCCAACTTATTATTATGGTCAAGACCGGAGTTAGTGCAATAGTAGCTTACATCTCAGGAATCGGCTTCCCGGCATTATTAGATTTCATTGGCTTTTGTCCTTACTTTTCAGCTATGTATTAGGGTTCTGGGAAGACCCACATATTGATTCATCAGTATCAACTGCCTGGTTCTCCCTGGCGTTTGCTTGGTTGGAGAGAGGGCTTGATCTCTGATTGTATATATATATATATATATATATATATATCTATATCATATTATATATATGTGTGTGTGTGTGTGTGTGTGTGTGTGTGTGTATGTGTGATATATATATATTGGGTCTCTTAAGATGTTGCATATCACTCAGTGGCCTGTCCCTTGCATCTGCCACTCAGGAGCGACCTTGAAATCTATTGCAAAAACGTTTTAAATAAATATCAATTGTTAAAGATTTTTGATCATAATTGAATGAATGCCTGTTAAGAAAAGGATGGCAGTCAGTTAAAGTTCTTACGATGTCATGAAATTTAACTGTTAAAAATTAACAAATGAACAAATAAGGCGCAATTTAACAACTAGAAACAAGCAAGTAAGTAAGGAATGTAATATCAGAATTTTACTGAAAAAATAAGGCGCAATGAATTGCACGTTAATTGCTGTACAAACTTTTAAAAACTTGTGAGCATCAACATCACAAAGCTGTCGAGAAAACTGCCCCACATTTCAACGGCAAACGGAACCCGAGGACCCCCGGTAGACCCAGCGGAACATTTTTATTTCGGTAGGTCCCCCCCCCCCCCCCCCCCCCTCCTCATTCAAGGCCGGCGACGTCTACTGCTCGGAAAGGTCCCCCGTCTATAAACCGAAGTTTTCCTCTAACTTAAATCACAAAGAGCAATTTTCTCAGGCCACTGTTTACCCTTCCATTCATCTCAATGTCCCATAAGGTATAAAAGTTGGCAGATGGACGTCAACTTAGACGACCTAATTTCCTGAAGATATCATCTTTGACGTGGCCAGTTCTTCAGATCAAAAGTAGTTCCTCTCTCTCTCTCTCTCTCCGGTTCGGAAGAGGGACTGACGAGACCTTTGGGAAAAGCTGCTGTAAAGCTTTCATGGAAAAAGTTAGATAATAGAAAATTATCTTTCCGCGGCAGTACAACTGGAAGAAGAAGAAGAATCCGTAAACCCGAGAAGTTTCTATAGACTCATCTGTTTCCTAGACGCAAATCCTGTAACGATCCGTCGCCTTAATGGAATCTACCGTGTCTACAAAATACGTCACTGGTATGGAGGCTTATGTTTGTTTGTTTGTATTTCGTTCAATCACGCGTCTAATGATTTAATCAGCCTCAGAATCAAATATCAGTTCCCGACAAAATTCCAGAAGCTGTTTGTATGTTGATGATGGAAGTCATGATTATCACAACATCTGTGGAGTGGTTGGTATGGTGTTTGCGTTCCACTTCGGTGGTCGCGGGTTCGATTCTCGGCCATTCCATTGAGGAGTGAGAGATGTGTATTTCTGGTGATAGAAGTTCACTCTCGACGTGGTTCGGAACTCACGCAAAGCCGTTGGTCTAGTTGCTGAATAACCATTGGTTTCATGCAACGTAAAAACACCATACAAACAAAACCAACAAATCTTCACTATGATATATCTTACTCTGAAAACTTTAAAAGTGTTTCATGAGCTATGTTGGTCTTCCGTTTGCTTTTAATCCATCTATAATTTTCTTAGTGTTAGGGGACATTCATCTATTTAATTTCGTCATAGGCGGCTTTTTGTAAATCGCATTATCGCAGTGAGTCTGTGAGAAACGGCATTCCCCTATGGTGGGGCGTTAATATACACTCTACGGCAAGATATGCTTATCTTTTCCTCTTTTGCCGATCGTTTGCACACAAAACAGGGAGTAAGAGAAGGCTTAATTAAAGAGAAGTGCAAATGAAAGATAAGTGGCGGCACGACAGAGACTCTCGTTGTTGAGCTGTGGAGATATGGGATTTCGCGGTCTCGCCGATCGGAGAGGAGATAATAACCCTCCCTTTCCAAACACCCGAATGTGCGTCGTAACTCTTTTATTTACAGACACAGGACCAGCGTGTGCGTAGTTCGGAAAAGGATACTTTGATTCCACTGTGTCCGGAAGGATCTCCCGCTTTCGGCTCTCAAGGAAGACGCGTTTTCTTTCGCTCCTTGTGAAGAAAACGAAGAATGGCTAAACGCACAAATCTCAGATCAAGAGTCGAACGCTGGTGAGCGCAGCGTTTGCAAGTTAAGAATATTAAAAATGCCATAATGTTGAAACTGTAGAAATATGAGAGGTTCTTTATGGGACACTTGAGACTCCTTTGCAGCTCCCCTCAAGTCTTTTGCATCGTAGGGATTTTATCAGTCATGTGGAAAAGATACTACGTGAATGAAGTGTTTGCGCTGGCAAATATAAATTCTGAGGGGAGTATTTGATTTTTTAGGCATACACACACACACACACACACACATATATATATATATATATATATATATATATATATATATATAGATATAATGCATACATCATACATACAAAGCTTATACATGTATATAGTATATATTATATATATATATATATATATTAGAATACATTATATACATATAGTACTATAACCTATGTATGTATACATACATAGTATATATAGATAGATATACAAAGGTTCACACCTGAGGTCAAACGATATATGTAAAAGAAATTATCAACACAAAACGGCTTTGCCTGATTAACGGTAGCCTGCGCGCCAAATTTAGAGATTAATTCGGACTAATAGACTGAGAGTAATATATAAATAAACTTTTAAAAAATCTGAATCTCGCGACCAAATAAACATGGTCGTCAATGCCTAAATTGCATGCGGATTGCCTTCAGTTCAACAACTTTGATTTTCCCGTATGTGAAATGTTACGAATGTTCTAATGGCCGTTCTGGAAAGATTTTTTTTTTTTTAGCAAAATGCAGTGAGGTCGCAGGTGATGTGCCCTACATTATCAGAATTTTGGAAGTAGTATATATATCCAGATCTTTTGCCTATAGATCTGCAACAACTACGGTCCGTAAAATAATAAGAGTTCAAAGAAAACTCCTAATCATATAAATAAAATGGGAAAGTAAATCACATTAGTTTATATTTTAATTAACAAAATCAAACAGGCTTACTACTGTGGATTTACTTTTCCAAAAGTAATGATAAGAGGGACAGGGAGGAGAATGTGACAATTTTTGAAGAATAAGAAGGATAATGAAATAAGGATAACAATGAATTAGCCTCTCTTCTCCACCAAAAATTCATTACCCTCATCAAAGTCTTAGTTTTGTTGGCAGAAAAATATAACCTTCCAACAGCCTCCTTCCTCCCTCCCTCCCTGAAGGTCCAACGGGGGCGTTTTCGTCTCTTTTTGACTTATAAAAGGGCGGAGAGCCTCGATTGAATATTCTTTTGTCTCTTTTGTTCGCCTTTCCAGAGCCTCCTGACGCCGGGCATTGTGCCGAAACACTTTGAAGGGACCCGAGAGATATTCACACCGAGTGTTGTCTCTCGCTCTTCACCTGTATTGACTCAATTTTGCATTCTTTTAATCTGTCCTTGTTTGTCTCTGTCTATCTGTCTGTCTGTATTCCTCTCTCGTGTCAAGAAATGCGCTGACTTCTTCATGAAAAGAATATAAGTTAGGGGCATATTTGGCATACTTTATTTTTCTTTCTATTTTACCTCAGTGAATTCGTTTGTCAGTAAAGATCAGAATCAGCTCCCTTTTTCCAGCTCCCAGGGCCAGCGAACTTCCAGGGGGGGCCCCAACCGCCGTCCATTCGCAGCCTCGTGCTTAAGTCCAGGAGAGGTGGTGTAAGGGCCTCTGTTTCCAGTTTCCACGGCCAGTGAACTTCCAACGGCCTTCCATTCGCCAGCCTCGGGCTCAACTTCAGGTGATGTGGTGTGCAGCGCCCTCTCTCCAGCTTCCAGAGCCCAGTTAATTTCCAGCGGCCCCATGCCGCCGTCCATTCGCCAGCCTCGGGCTCAAGTCCAGGTGGTATGATGTGCAACTCCTTTCCAGCTTCCGGGGCCATTGAACTTCCAACAGCCCCCCAACCACTCAAAGGTGACCAAGATTTGTCATATTTCTGGGGTGCTTTTCACATTTTTCTTGCTAAACATAGAACCAAGAACTCTCTTTTGCAAAACTGAACCAATGAAATCATATTTTCAAAAAAAAAAAAAAAAACAAAAAAAAAAAAAAAAAAAAAAAAAAACTTTGGCCAGATATGATTATGAAGGGTTTTGATGTACTGTCATGTCAGTCAAGGGTTTATATATTTTACTAATACACTAACACCAACCGTTTCTACGTTCCTTTTTTATGAGTTTTCAACTTTACGTTGGTTTTTAGTTAAGCACCATGTTGAAGAATATTTTCTTAGGTCCAAATGGATTCTACATAAGGATAAACAAAGTCGAAGAAAATTTTGCGACATCTGTAACACAACCATGGAACAAAGAAATAAACGGCAGTATTGGAAAATGCAAAGTATTATGACATGCTCTATTTAAAAGGGATCCTGGGGAACTTTAGGCTAATAGGACTATATAGAACTCCAGTTCAGGGTAAGATACTTGGATCTATTGTAGAATGCAACGTAAGGGGATAAAAGTAGAGCATTGGATATACTGTACTTAATCTGAATTTCTGGAAGACATTTGACACGGTGCCACATACAAGATTAATGGCAAAGGTAAGAGGTCTACATATTATAGATGAGGCACGAGACAGGATTGAAGACTTATTATTTCCATGAAATTAAGTAGTGGATATGCTTCAGTAGGCAATCACTTGAAATAAGGCAGAGCCAATACTGTGTTGGCGTGTTTTTATGAAGCGGGAATTCTGTTTCACATTTTATTTTGGACACTATCATTACTGGAATTGATTCTTGTTTAATACTATAAAAAGCATGGTTTGTTTTTGTATTACAGGAAAATAAGGTATTGTAGCTGAGAATTCATTCCTAAGCACAGTTTAGAAAAATGGACCGGTAGGCCTACTCCTCTTAGCAGTGCTACAGATGTTCCTTTATCACACGGGCTACCAGTTGGTCACCGTGATCTCTGTTGCACTCGAATGAGGACTGGTCTTCTTTTAGCTTAAGCTGGCCTCATATTCTTGCTCTTGGGCAGCCAACTCTTAATAAAGTTCAAACAATAGTTGCTTTGTATTTTACAAAGTAGTTACGGAAGGGAAAAAGATTAACGCAAAAGGTAGAAAATCATAATGTGATATGTAACCTTAAAAAAGAAGAAGAAGAAAAAAAAGTGGACATTTCAGATACAGATATAAAATGCTTTCATTTCCTCTCAAAATCATACCATGGAAAAAAGGCACTACGAACCAAGTCCTGAATGCCTTAGCCAGTTAAAAGCGGTGCACTGTAAGCATTACTTGAGGTTCCTTGTAGTGTCCCTTCTGCCCCCAACTGCAACCCCTTTCATTTCTATTACTGTACTCCTGTTTATAGTCTCTAATATATTACTTTCCACCCTCTCCTAACAATTTATTCATAATGCAACTGCGAGGTTCTCCTGTTACTCCTTTCAAACCGTTCAACTGTCAGCGCTGAATGATCTCGTATATTCCAGCGCTTGGCCTTTGGTCTACATTCTATATATACTTATCTGCATGGAACAAGTTAGCAGTAGCTATGCTGTAGTCAGTCAAAAAGAGGAAATAATAAAATATAGACCAGGAAAACTTGTTATACCAATATCAGATGGGGCTATAGGTCTACTGATTGTCATCCAAACACTCCGAATCTCCTATGAAACTACCCGTAGCAATAAGTGTCCTTGTTTAACACAACCGTGTGAGATCTAAAAATTTCATTGGTTCCATCATGCCTGAAGGTTCCAAGTAATTAGCTTGCAATATTATTTACTATTTGTGATCAACTTCTTGCTTCCCATCCTAGCAACACTGCAAATAATGGAAAGTAATTTGATTTATATAGAATATGAAGGACTAGATCAGTGAGAATTATGGGTTATGGAAGTTATTTCAAAACAACTGAATTAGTAGTATATAATGAAGAAGGAAATTGATAGGTAATTGAAAATTCAGAGATAAATAATCATAAGTAAATGGAAATTTAAGTAAACGCACATAATAATATGAACACACACACATTATATATATATATATATATATATATATAGATATATTATAATAAAATATATTATATATGATATAGTATATATATATATATATAGTATATACTATATACCACCTCTAGATAGAACAAGAAATCAAGTAATTAATTTATTCACCTCTTGTATAAAAAACTAAGTGTTGAAAGGAGCACTTTATAATTTGATTATTGATGATATTGTGAGCACCAATAAATCAGGAAGTCTGATTAAGTGAATGAATGAATCATTGCAGTATTTCTTATCAATACATCAACATATTTATTTGGATGTTCATTTGTTTGGTTTTATGTACAGCCCTCCACAGGGATGATTCCCTCTCTGGTGGGCACTTGTACGTTTTCTGAATAAGTTACTTCACATTATTAAATTTTCATAATTGTCTTTTAGCGTTTTCGCATCAGTATCGTAGCTCCTGCAGAATAGGAGAGTATTTAGTTCTTTTTTATATTTGCTTTCTTCTTGTATGATCTTCACTTCAGGCGGTATTTTGTTGTAGTCTTGGTGAGCAATGTTCAAATGCTCTCTCACCTGACTTACAATTTGTTTTAGGTTCAAATACCCTATATGCTTCACTTGCATGTTTGATCACAATATTCATTTCAGGTCTAAAGCAACTTAAGCAGTTTATTCCCCATATTTTAGTGCTTTAAAGGCTGTAAGAAGTGTTTTGTGTTCTATTCCTGCTTTTACTGGGAGCCAATGTAGCGCGATTAGTTCCGGGGTTATACTGTCACGGTTACTAATCTTCTCATAGTGATAGTAGGAAGTTAGGAAAACCATAGTATATAACGCTGCAGTAATAAAACCTCGAAAACCATCTGTCATTAAGATTTAGTATGTATGAAGTTGCCCTTTAATAGCTCTGCATAAAATCAATTGAGAACTTACAGAATATCGATCGAGTTTTATCTAAATGAGTAATTTTTTACAAAAATCGTATAAGAGTCTGATGACGTAGAGGCTTCTGGTTGGTTGGCGGAAAAGAGCTTTAGAATCCTTGGAGGCCGTTGGTCACGGTATTGCCATGTGCATGGAAATTTCCCTGTTTTAGGGAAATTATGACCCTAAAAGGGAAGAAAGTATATTTTCATTATGGAATCTAGGGAAACAAGGAAGACAAATTTGGTCAATGGTGTATGGCTAATTTTCATTATTTACCTCTGACGAAAAATATGAACTGAATAACGACAATTGTATTAAATTAATTCTATGCCTTTCATAAGAGTGAAATTTGCCCTTAAGAATGAGGGGCTTCCTTGGCTCTGCCCTTTGCACTTTCCTTGCATGTCCGTCCAGGACATTGTTCGGTTGTGCATTGAGTTAATAGCTACTTTACATAATTCTGACGTTATACCATGACGTTTTCACATATTCTAAGCCAATAAGATCCACCTGTTCTGAGAATGTTTGAATATCCTTACATCTCTCACTCAGGCCTCAGTCAGTGTTTGAGTGACAACAAACCCTACAATTATGGAGCCCAGCAGTAATCACGTGGTGCCGACACACCTCCAGCTAAAGTTAAATGTACACAGATATATGCACAAAAATACAAGAAAGCATATGGGAAAGTAATCCAACTTCAAGATAAAACCAGCTCAGAATGAATGATTGCATGTAAAAGACACAGGATGAATAACATATTAGGTAAGTCTAAGGAGTATTTTTATATGCAAATTAATTATTATAGGCTTACCCAGTATACATAGGGAAATTTTTCTCAAAAAAGGGATATTCTGAGAGCAAGTCTAGGGAAATTTTGGCTGGACGATCTGGCAACACTGTTTGGTCGTGATCAAGAAGATGGTCGCTACTGCAAGACCAACCTGAAAGCTTTCGACTTTGTAGTGTAGAATACTTTTAATTGAATTTATGTAAGTATGTTTATGCAAGTCTTGGTTATTATTTATATAATATGTTACTGAAATATGTAGACTGTCTCTGTTTTAGAGCTGTAGTTAAGCCGTTTGAGTGTCGTTCTTATATTTTGTTTATTTTGCTGAATACTACAGATACCCATCAATCCAAGTGGTATTGGGATACTGTTATTTTATTCAATTTGCCTAAATCGGGAAGTTGTTGACGTTTTATGTGTACAAAACCAAAATGGCCTTAAAGCCATTAGTCATCTGACAGGATAGGCTTGCCTAGGACAGAGTATAAGAGGTGGAATAGGTGCGTAACCTACCCTAATAATAATTTCGTGGTAGAACGTAGCCTAGTAGCCCAGGCCAGGTCATCGTAGGTCAATAACACTATCCCTGGGAACTATGATTAGGCCACCCCTAGTAGACACTAGCTTGTATATTTATTGGTTATTTTTTTAGGGTAAGTGATCGAATGACTTCCTGGCGACCACCTGGACGGTAGCGCAACCACCTTCCCTAAATATAACTAATACTGTCTGTAACCCAGGATAGACATCAGTCACGAGCCAGTGCCTGTGTAAGCAACACCCCGAGACCTCTACTTTCCTCTTGAAGTAAGTGTTAGTTATTTTTTGGTAAGGTGGTCGCTAGGAGGCCATTCGATCATTTACCCTAGTTAATAATTTTTGGCATGTGGCAGTAGTGCACAGTATTGGTAACATTTTATTACCTGAATGGTCATTAGGTATTCTTGTTGAATTTCAATGTATGTTCCTAGGGTAAACAACTGGGCTGCGACATAGTAAGCTTCCTCTCCCGGAACGTGGGCACTTCCAGAAAAAGTACTTGAATCTGCTGCCATGACCTCCCATGAACATCAGTCAAGAGTTTGTACCCATAGATACTGTAACACTTCTTACAACAATGGTGAATGATGACGTTCTTCGAGATGTACCTGGTGGAAACCTGGCGAATTTTTTGAGGGTGCCAGTGCACTAGATACCTAAGTCAAGTGAAGACTTACGTTGACTATATTTTTGTATGATTAGGTGAATTATGAATTTGAGGTACTAATGATATTTTATTCCAATTATAATTTAAGCTTTCATGATGCTTTCTATTTCACATTTAATCACTGCTGTTGATATTAGCAATTGTATCATTATTGCATTCGGCTTTGTAGAAAGCTCCGCTAAATTGGCAACGATGTTTCCATTTGCCATTCCTAGCATGCAATCATTAAAGGGTACATTTACTTTAGCCATAATTGTTTAAAATTTAAAAAAGTCAAAATGGTTACATGGACTTGAATCAATGAAAAGTGCTAGCATCAAAATACAAAATTTTGGGTAATTCTAGGCAATAACTGCACGGACTGCAAGAAGCGTCCCTGTCAAATGTATTTTGTCATGTTTAGTACTAGCCCCTAGGGGTTAATTACAGTCGGCCCTCAAAAAATATTGGTAATCAACCCAAATATTATAGGAAATTGTAATTTCCAAAGAAATACCCGACATGGAGAGATTACCCAGATATTCCATTTTTTGTCGTAAACAATGCACTGATGTATCTTCTGCTTGCAAATTTTTTTGGCAGCCAGATGTACAATAGGCTGAAAACTTGTTCCTGCCACAGATTTGCTGTAAACAAAAACACACATATTGATAGTGGAGTTTGGAGTTAAAAACAAAATGTGTATAATTACAATCAAATAAGCACTGTGGAGTTTCAGTAGTTTTGTCCATAAAGATGAAACCACTGATTACAACTTCAATCTTGTGTAGTATCAATAAACTTTGCAAATGCGTATATGCAAATGTTGTTCAAATGACTGCTGGGAAGGAAGCGGCCAAACTGCGATTGGCGAGTGGCTCACGTCTTGAAGCGACGCGATATTGGATGAAAAAATTTACGATGACTCCACATGCTTATTTTAGTTTGTATGGCGGTTTCATATATCTCATTTTGTTGAAGAAACTTCAATATTTTGAATGGTATGGTTAAAGATTTGATTGTTCAAACGGAAAAACGTCTATAAATGCTTATACCTGAGTATTTTAATAGTTTTCTCACAAAAAGTTCATTTAGCCAGGAAAAATATATGATAATACAGTAATTAGTGAATGTTTCTTGATGAAGAAGACCTTGAATGGGTGAATTTTTGAATAAAGTGCATGTATGTTCCATAGAAAAATCCACAAATAGGTGAGTCTGCATATTGCGAGACCGCAAATAGCGGGGGGTGACTGTACTTTCATGACGTCAAAAAGATTGTCATAGTCCTTTTGTTGGTAATGCAAATACTTTAAATTGTGTAAGAGTAATTACTGCATTTGCTATGTTTGAAATAATTGTTTCAAAGCGCTAATTAAGAGTAATTACTGCGTTTGCTATGATTGAAATAATTGTTTCAAAGCGCTGAGAATCGGGTTGAGACAAATGTGAATAAGCCAATTTCAAAGGCATTATTAGGAGCTGGTCACCAATATGGGCAAGTAAAAAGTGAAATAATTAAGCACTGTAGTTCCTGTTTGCCCTCCCAACAGCCAGAGAAAATTATAGAGATGCACTATATTACAGTAATACAGTATATAAGTGTAATTACTTGAAAATGTTTCTAATATACAACAGCTGTTAGGCATGATTATAAGGATTGTCATATTCTCAATATTTCGTGTTAACCTAGTAAATGCAAGACTGATTTTTGGATTGGGTTTATAGGTAAACATTAGGATCAATGAATTGACTAAAACTCCTAAATAGGACAGGTTGCCAAATGCAGATACTCTAATTTGTCTCATGTTACTCTTCGTAAGCTCATTTGAATATAGCATACTCTTGTTACGCCATAAAGATGTCAGTCCTTCTTATATTAATGCCAATACTATAGGCATCTGTATGATGTGTTTTAAGAATTTAATAAAAAGTTATTGTAATTTTTTCTAAGCCAGGCCATTGCCTTAATTATGCTGCAACTACGTAACTACATGGCCGTTGTTTTTTTTTTTTTTTGTCAACCCTTGAGATTTTAAGTATTAGCTACAGACTAGCCAGCATATTAAAATTGTCAGGGTTTTGACCTGGAAACATTATTCTTCTGTTCATTTTCAAGTTAGCATGAAGCTTGTATGTAGGCCAGGCATTAGAAAATGAAAAGCCTTGTGGTTGCATGAAGTCTGTAGGCATTTCCACCAAAAAAACAAGGAAATTGAATTTCAGAATTCCTCACACCTTCTATCTCATTGTGGTAGTGTCACAGCTTTCTGGTACAATCAATAGCAGAGTAGTGTCTAGTTGGTAGATCTAGGGTACCTATCCGCGGCGGCCCAGACTATGGCAGTTGTGGTTTTTCTATGCAGTTTTACCTACTGAACATGAATTTTAAGTAATATTTATTCGGACGACTGTAATTAACCCCCAGGGGCCAGTACTAAAGGTAATACTTCAGAAGCACTCCGCACTGGATATTAAAATAAATAATCACCTACATGGAAAAAGCATGTGAAAAGCAATATAAAGTATAGTCATTATATTAAGAGATTGAACGGGGTGGAATTAAATGAGCTTGATTAGTTTTTACCTCGAATTTTTCCTAAGTCGGGAGAGGTGTTTCCTCTACGGTAATGTTTACTTTTAATGAGCCCTCTAACTTACTTTCTTACGCAAACAAAAGCAGTTCCAGTTACTCATTATTAGCTGAGAGGTGTGACATCGTTATGACGTAATGGGTTTCATAACCAATTACGAACGACTTTAGTCGAAAACTAAGTTTCACTAGCATTTCAGCGGAGTAATAAAGTTATCTGTCCAGTGTCCACTGGTATCCTTGTTTGACTGAATACTCGAATAATGAAGCAAAAACCGGCATTTTGTCTTCCTGTAGCTATGGCAGAGGCAGTGGCTGGCCCTTCTGGCATTAATTTTGACTGACCTTCGATTTCCTACCGATTGTTTGCAGTGCAATGTGGGTTACGGTGAATTTTATCATTATTTGTCTAGTGGTGGTAAAGAAGTTGTGATTGAATATGCTCAAAGACATAATTTAATTCAAAAGCAAAAAAACTGCGAGTGTTGTGGAGCTATTTGTCGGATCGACTACAACAGGAACGCCTTTAGGTGTGATCCGCCACGGTAAGTAGCCTTACCATACCATAACCCCTGTGGCTAGCGTGCGCAGCGCAACGTTACCTCTTGCCGTACATGCCGTGCTTGCCAAGAATCTTCAAATATGCGGATAAGCCGCGAAGTGCCGTTCCGCTACGGCCTTACTGACAGCACACACAAATCGATCGTCGCTGATATGTAGTCGCTCCCTACTATGTTTGTTGTTGTTTTGGTATAGCCGCCATATTGGTTTTGGTGTTCTGCCGATTTCGGTCGGCGGTCGAGTCGTCTTGTTTAGTACTGGCCCTTAAGGTTAATTACAGTCATCCGAATAAATATTACTTTAAATTCTTGTTCAGTGGGTAAAATAACATAGGAAAACGTCAATTGCCATAGTCTAGGCCACCGCGGATTGCTTCTGTAGAAATACCGATGTGTTACTAGTTTCTCTTTCTGATAACTCAAAGTGATTTGTTAACTGTGGTTTATATGTTGCTGAAGTGCTGTGTCACGTTCTTATCGTATTGGCTAATGAATTGCTTACATTCCAAATCCTGTATGTTTGAAAGCTTTACAATTTTGAAGTCTTCTGTTGCTTCGTTTTTAGCTTCAAATTCTAACTTTTTGTAGCTGAATGACCACAAAATGTATTAAAAAGCCATCTTCATTGACATTTTGTGATTATGTAATATGAGATTTTAAGATTAATATAATATAGTTTTGTAAAATGAGATTTCAAGATTAATATATATTAATATAATATATTTCATGCATTGATTTATATACCATAATAATGTATTTCAGGCAGTGATTGTCCAGTCCTTAAGAGAACCCGCTTGCCCATCCCATGGATTCTCCAAATACCTGAAGATGACAGATTTGAATGATGGACAGAACCAGTAGTATAGTATAAGGAACTAACACGAAGCTCTATCTTTACCATGTAGACAGTTGAGAGGGAGTCCACCTGACATGGAAAAAGGAAAGTTGTATTTTGAGAAATTAAGTTCACATATGATAGTTTTTAGAGAAAATAAAAGTACAGTAGTGAGGTGGTAAATTTCTTATTCATTCATTCAAAAGTGTTAACAAGTTTCTCATTCTGATAATTCAAAATGGTTTTTTTAGCTATGGTATATGTTGCTGAAGTAAGTGTTGTGTGTGATACAGGGATTTTATTTTGTATAGGAAAATGAACTGGTTACATTTTGAATCATGTAATGTTAGAAAGCTTTACATTTTTTAATTCTTCGTTTCCTTCAGTTTTGGGTTAAAACTTTTCCTTTTTTTTACTGAATGACTACAGAATGCAAAAAAATGCCATCTTTATTGATATTTTGAGTTTATGTAATGGTTTTGTCATTTGTGAGATTTTAAGATTGATATATTAATGCATTTCAGGCAGTGATTGTCTATTGCCCAAGAGAACCTGCTTGCCCATCCCATGGATTCTCCAAATACCTGCAAATGTTTTTGAATGATAGGCAGAACTAGTAGTATATGCAAAAGGAACTCAAGCTCTTACTATGTAGACAGTTGAGAGGGAGAGAGAGTTCTTTTCTGAGAAAGTAAGTTCACATATGGTAGTTTTAAGAGAAATGTAGTCATAATAACACATGTTGATTCCAAAGTATACTAAAAATTGTTGTTAAGGAATTATAAGCCTATTGTATGATTGAGTAGGATTGTTGAATAATGCATATGAAGAATTTGGTAATACATGTCAGGAATGCATTTATAAGTAAAGCAGTTAGGTAGTGAGTGTTATTATGACTACATTTCTCTTAAAACTACCAGATGTGAACTTACTTTCTCAGAAAAGAACTTGCATTTTTCCTTATAACATGGACTCCCTCTCAACTGTCTACAAAGTAAGAGCTTGTGTGGATAAGCCTGAACGTAAGAGGTCAACCAAGCTACTGCACATTTAAATTTACTGCTCAGTTATATTGGTGAGGAAAAGCTACTGAGTGGGGTTCAGGGCATGTTTTTTATTAATATTTTGTGCAAAAACTAGAGCTAGAAGGCATTGAATTTACAAGATTTTATTAAAAATTTCAAAAATACTGGCATTACACAAAGTATGATGGAAATTACTAGCACTTGAGTGTTAACGCTTGAATGTTTAAGCCAATCAATAGAGTATGTACTGTATTGTAAAATGCTGACAACATCCAGAAATGAATGGGATGGTGAAAGTTGGATTTGGTGCAGAGAATTTAGAATCTGAATTCAAAGGGGGAAATAGTGCCATTAGTGCCCCTCACGTAGTGCACTGTAGGAGGAGTTACATAAGGTTCTTTGCAGCTTCCTGTCGGCTTAATGCTGCACCCCTTTAATTCCTTTTACTCTCCCTCCGTTCATGTTGTCTTTCTTCCATCATATTTACACAATCTCATAACAGTTGTTTCATGTCACAACTGGAAGGTTTTCCACATGTTTTACCTTATAACAGTTATGTGTGTTTCACCTGAAAACTCTCTCTCTCTTAATTGCCCTTTCTGGGCTGAATGACCTCAGGTCCCAGCACATGGCCTAGGGCCTAAATTATATGTTCTATTTCGAACTTTAAACCTTGATGGCACCCAGTTTCTATTGTACTTAAGTTAAATGTTTTCTTGTTACTATTTTATTCTCGCATTTAATAATTTCATAGTATTTTATATATACACATTACAGGCAGCCGCCGGTCACCGTTGGTATCAGTTACCAGCATTTTGGTTTTACAGCGCTTGTTCAATATATTCATAACTGGGTTTTACCCTCCATAGGGTTTACATCACTGTTGTCTGGTTATTGGTGGCTTAGCCTAAGTGCCGAGGCCGTGCCCGGTTATCAGTGATTCGATTTACGGGGCTTGTCTAACGCCATAAAATTGGCAATTTACGGCGCCATAACAGGACGAGTTCCGGTTATCAGCGCCATAAGGGTTCTTATATGGCGTGCTATAAGGATGCTTATGGTGCACCATAAGGGTGCTTATGGCACTGACAACCGGGTATTGGTGCCGTAAATCACTTAAGTTTCGGTTAATGGCACTTTTCACTTATTGGCACACCCTCGGGAATGGAACCCCTGCTGATAACCTGGGACTCCCTGTAAATACAAACATAAATGTGCATCTTTTTCTTGGCACTTTTAAAAAGTTAACCTTTACTTCACTGTGCAGTAATACTGTACGGAGTCTTATATATAACTTGTATTTGAAAATACAAACAAGCCAATCATGTTTTGGTTAGGAAAAATCAGTTGACGGCAGTAAGTTTATTTTTCAAATTTAACTCAATTGAGAACAATTTTCTTACTTCTATTTAGTATAAATTAATCTCTAGAAACTATTTATATGGTACAAAGTTATGTTTCGTTATATTTAATGTTTTAAAGTCGAAATACGTATAACAAATACGTCTTGTTGTGAAACTAGATTTGGTTATTTTTTCGTAAATAGTTTGCAACTATCATGTTTTGGTTTGGAAAAATCAGCTGATGCAGGAAAGTTTATTTCGCTGCATGTAAGTCGGTTCAGAACAATTTTCTTGCTTCTATTTAGTGAAAATTAATCTCTTAGAAACATATGTGACAAAATTATGTTTCGTTGTATTTAGTATTTTAGAATTGAAATAGACTTCAATATCTCCTCTTGTGTACTACATTGTTATTTCTTTTGTTAATAATAGATGGCACCAGGGGGCATGTTCTTTTGTTTAAAAAATTAACAATTTCCTTTTGCTATTTTTACACTGTTTCATCATCATACGAGCTTTATGTATTTATCTTTTATTGGCGTGAAAACTACAGTAAAATATGTGCTTTCATCCCCAGCATTTTTTATCAAATACTTTTTTCTCACTATTATTTGTGGTCGAGTTTCATCTATGTTAATAATGCACAATAATTTCTAGTCATAGCAGTATGATTATTTTCTCAGCTTCAGATAAAAATGCAGCTTTAATTTAGCAGTACTAAATTTCAGTGCTGACATTTCCTCCAAAGCAAATAAATGCATAATGTAAAACTATGTCGCTCGTATTCTATTTAACGTCATTTGTAACAAAACTACGGTAATTATTTACTATCGTACGATGGCTGAAATGCAAGCCAAACTTTATTAGATTTGGTTCGGTTGTTGTAGCCAAACAACTGTTTTTGTTCAGTTGATTATAGCTGTAGCATTTAACCAACGATTATAATATTAAATTCACATTTGATAGTTTAAGAGAAATGTATTCATAACGTGAATCTAAAGAATACAAGAAAGTGATGTTAAGGAAATCTAAGGCCAAATGAATGAACAATGCACATGAATTGGGTAATACTTGTCAATGTTTTTTTTAAGTACAGTAGTGAATTAGTAGAATGCTTTTTTAAGTAAAGTAGTGAATTAGTAAAAGTGTTAGTCCCATTATACAAACAAACAAACGAGTTCATTGACCTCACCTCTCCTGACTGTCTGTATCCTCTAACACCTAGCCTTGGGGATCATGGTCTGGTCTGTCACCCGAGTTGAAGGAAATCAAACAGTCATATTCATCACTGGAGTGTAGGCTCACTCAAGGACCTAAGACTTTCTTGGAGCCTGGAGATCTGTAGAATGAGAATAATCTCGTCCTGATTCCAACTCTGTCTGTGAGAACTATGACGAGATAAATAGCGCGATTGGTTATGTGACCATGCAAGGCTCCCATTACATGAGGAGTGGTTGCGGCCATGTGATCGAGAGCGCAGGTCACCATCCCTTCTTGGAGAATGTAAGTGAGAATAACAATGGGGAGGCTGTGGGTTGGTATGTGGCCATGTGGGTTTCTCAACACCTGTAGGAGAGAGACATACATGTGGTTGAGGGCAAGGACTGAGAAACCTATGAGGAGAATGGTCCTAATTTCGAGAGTTCATTCACAAAGGACTTCTTGATGGGAGTCTTACTGTCTTTCTGACGGACACTTGTTCCTTGAACGAGATGAGTAGAGGAGACCTTCCATGGAGGAGAACGATCACTAGATTTAGGGTTCTTAGAGAATGTTTCTCTGGTGTGAGCGCTGCAGCACGGTAGTCAGCTAAGGCAGAGGAAGCACAGCCGTATGCCTTGATGAAGGGAACACTGCTTGAAGCAGCCCTAGATGAAGTAAGAATGGGTTCCACACGGACGTGTTTGGATGAACACCAATCAGCTGCAGAAGAGCAAGAACCCAAAGAGGGCCTACAAAACTTCTTGCGTGGAAGAGTTACAAAGTCCTTCTTCCAATGTCTTGACAGGGATGTAAAGAACAGACAACATAGAAAATAAGGAAACGAGCACTGACGACAGATGTAATGACGTCACAGAAACTGTAGCTCTGGAAAAAATTTCGGGGAGAGCTGTGTTGAAGCTCTGGAAACTGTCACAGCAGTCCTGGTAGTCCTAAAAATGTCCAACACTTGGAGAGTTTCTGTGCATCTAAATCTGAAAAGACTGCACAAGGGGGTGCTGCCTCCTTCCCTGGGGGTGGAATCCCCCCCCTGAAAGAGCAGGGGCAGCAACATTATTTGTCAGATCTCCCAAAACCCCTCTTGAAACATCTAAAGGTGGGGCAATAGAAGAATGAGAGGGAGTAAAATCTTCCAAAGAAGATGCAACGAGAGAATATTTTGGCAGGGAAGAAATAGAATGAAGTGATGTGTCTGCCAACATGGGGGTGAGAAACCAACCCAAGACTGTGTCACCGATTTCCTTTTATAGTATCTCCTCTCCTTAGCAAAATTCTTCCATTGCTTTACACTACAATCATTAGATCCACACACCTGCTACAAGTGGTATGAGGGTCTTATCCTAGGGGGGCCAAGTAGTGAGAGCAAGGGGTGATAGCAACCCCTGGGCATCTTCTCTAAGACCTAAATTGCTTAGATGATTATGGGTTTGCATTTCTAGGAAAAAACCAGAATGCCAAGGCATAAAATGGCAGGAAGTGCTAAAACAAGCAGCCTTTTAGCTAGAGGCATTGATGCTGTCTTGCTATGAGGCAGTGGTGCAGTCTTCTATAAAGGCAGTTAGAAAAACTGATACATCACAGCATTGTTGGTGGGGGTGGGGGTAAGCCAGGTCACCCTGCACCCTCCTCCTTCAACCCCAATGGCTGCCAACTGTTGCCAACAAATCGTTGTGCGTGTGTGTGTGTGTTTTTTTAACCAAACTCAAACTGGCACTAGAGAAATTCCCCAATGTTAAGACCAAAGATTTGTTCTGTGTATGAACAATTAGAATTTACTTTAGAAATTGGTGACACAAACAAATTAACTTTACTCCAAAAAAAATTGCCAAATTACAAGCTCGACAACCTAAGATCCAAATATCTGTGATTTTGGCCCAACTTGACAGCTAACCTAGGGCAACATTCTTAGGAGTGAAAATGTTATGAGTAAAACTATCAAATGAAAATATTATGGGTGGAGTACTTAGTCCCTTCTACATGGGGCGAAACAGCAAATCATATTAATAACAATAATTATATGCATGCAGAGTATTATAAGGCTCAAATATGTTTGGAGTGTGAAATGGTGCTTCAGAAAGACATGTAAAACTTGAGCAAAAAAAAAAAAAAAAAAAAAAAAAAACGAGGTGCTCGACTTATGAAATAAAGGATACTTGTGTGTGTAAACTGACTAAAGTTACTATGGTAAAAAGAAAATTTCAAAGAGTGAACATGCAGACTTTCTGAAATGCTTCTATCAACTGGAAAATGAAGAGAACTGCTCCTACAGTACAAAAAGTGTGCAATGCTGTACCTTCTAAGTTGTGCTGTAGATATGCCGTGTTTAAATGCTATTAATGTATTACTTAACAAATTTTATTCTAAAAAAGAATTCCTATCTATACTGACTACCATGAAGATATTCCATTAAATCAATCAAACCTATTCCTTCAAACTATAGTAATGAGCTACATACTTTTAATTATACATGAGCTTAATGAAAATTGCAGAACATAATAAGAATGACCTACCATTAATCTTGTGTGAATTTCATGCTTAGGCACGCAAGTAGTACATACTGAACAATGAGCTACTAGATGCAGAAAGTAAAAAATGTTCTAGGTGAATATGCAGTCTAACAAAGAGTCAGTTTTATGACAACTGACATGAAAGTAAATGTAAAAAACTATCCTCAAGCATTTTATAATAGCTTATACTATTATTAAAAAAAAAAGTAAAAATCCATCCATCACTACCTAATAATTGATATCAAAGTGAAAAGAAACATACATAAAGTATGTGTAACCTGAACCATGTTGATTACCAGACAGCTGAAATCAAAATAAGAGAATTTAAAGAAAAAAATCTATGTAACCTGACTAAGAAACTCGGTTGGATGCATTGTATCCTAAAATCTACTTAATTACCTCACAGCTAATTTAAGTGTGATGCAAGTAATACTTAGATAAACTATGTATCATTAACCACAGTGATGTATATGATAGGAAATATCAACTGTCCTGAATCTTTTGTAAAAAAAAGAAAAAAAACTTTGTAACTTTGAAAGATGCTAAGCTAATTTACAGTCAATAATAAAATGTGAATTTTTAAAAAAATATGTTAATAACACATAATAGGCGGTGGTCGCGGGTTCGATTCTTGGCCATTCCACTGAGGAGTGAGGAATGTGTATTTCTGGTGATAGAAGTTCACTCTCGATGTGGTTCGGAAGTCACGTAAAGCCGTTGGTCCCGTTGCTGAATAACCACTGGTTCCATGCAAACGTGAAAACACCATACAAACAAACACATAATAGGCCACCCACTAACTCATATCACACAGATATGAAATTTACATAAAATGATGATTCATGAAACATAAAAAACACCGAAATTAACTGACAAATTTGAGAAAATATCGTGTACCCCAAATAATACAGAGCTACCGGATGTATAATATTGTGAACCTCATACAATAAACTCTACTAACTTTGAGCCAATAAGCACTGTTACAATCCTAAGAAACTAACACTTGCACAATACTATAAACTTGACCATATCCGAGTTTTAATTCTGAAAGGGGTACGATTACAATCTACCAATACCAAAATCTGACACTGACCCATCATAAAAATTTGATAAACAAAAATGGAGCAATTTCTTGAGGTCATAGCAGATCCTTGTAGAAGTTAATGTATGAGAATGGCCACCATTTTACATGTGTTTGAGCTGGCAACCTGTAAACAATTGCACGAAAAGACAAAGAAATTACTGACGTCAAAATTTCATAGTTTAAAAGGTATTATAATAGACAACCTTTTATACTAGATCCCAAGCATCCTATACATAGACTCCTATTAAGAGGGGTACAAATAGGACAGGGTCCTTTTAGACCTGTGTTGAATATATGTATATATAGTATTTATCAAAGGTGTCTTGGAGACATTTTATTAGATCACAGCCAAAGCAAATACTAAAGAAATTAAAGTTTTGATTGAAATACAAAATTCACCAAGAGCAAAGTGACCCAAGACTCCTGGCTTTAGTTTCAAGAAGGAAATTATAACAAATAGGTCTCCATCCTAATCAAATAACATTATTCATTATTGCTACTTGAACCTGGCCATAGAGTATAATTTTTCTGTGAAAATTCAACATTTTAACAGGATCTGATAAAACTTTAAGCATAACTCTGTTATCCGTCTCCATGATTTGTCTTAAATCCTCCAAATACATACCCCCATGAGTTGCTCAATCACTTCCAGAAAAAGAGCCATTTACTGCTCTCACTAATTTTCTAAGGCAGATGATACAGTACAATATCTGACCCATAATGACTGGGGAAATGTCAGAAAAAAGGGATTTTGACGAAGGAAAAATCTATTTCTGGGCAAGGGCCCATGTCGCCTAGTGAAATATCCTTTTAGTTCATATTTCTAAGGTAAATATTGCTAACATTACCAGAGAAAAAACCAAAATGGGATGTCAGAGAATTCTGACTCGCTCACCCTAAATAAAAAGAGGGTGTCGGTATGGTTTCTGGGGCGAGTGAAACCACTCCCACGGGCCTCTTGTCATTTAGATATCTCCTTCACAAAATCCCCCTGCTAGAGAGAGCTGATACACAGCCCGCGCCAGCAACTACTACTACCAGCGCTCCCACACCAACACCAGCGCCTCTAGCGGCCATCCTTGAATGTTAGAGAACCAAGCTTGGGCTAAAGGGTGGGGTCAATAAAAAGGGGGGGATTTCACTGGGCGACACGGGCCCTTGCCCAGAAATAGATTTTTCCTTCGTCAAAATCCCTTTTCTGGGCTCAGCCCGTGTCGCTTTGTGAAATAGTACCAGAGAATTGGCCACAAGCTTGGTAGAGAATAAATAGAATAAGGAAATAGCAATAAAAAACAAAATATAAAAACTGAATATAATCTTGTATAAATTTACAAAGTTAGCGAATTTACACTTAAATTAACTTAAAGTAGTTGGATTAGCCTTATGATTAAGAAAGAAAGATCATGAAAACTACTATTATGCTAACTTATAATAACTTAATTTATACAATGTTAAATATATACAAATTTGAGAATTCCTAGCAAAAAAATAAGGAAAACATCACGATATAGCCTTGGCAACTAAGGCTCGAAAGATTAGGGGGTGAACCTGGTGGCAGGGTCGCAGGAAGGATGTTAGTGAGGCAGGTAGAAAGGAGATCTGGCTCTATGGCTAACTACTTAGACAGTGTCAGGGGAAACTGTGTTTCCCGCTGCCACTGCTGGAAATTTTAAAGATAATAAGGATTTCAGGTAGTGGCGTCTGAATACTGTCAGCGACTTCCAGCCTGTATATTTCTTAAGATCATCAAAATTCATATGTTGGAAATAGTTAATTGAGGTGGCTACTGCTCTAATGTCGTGGACTTTGGGAAACGAATCTGGGTTGGCTTGTTTAATAAAGTACAAGATTTGTTGTCTAATTCCTTTTAAGGAAATAGTGCCACCTTTTTCCCTCATAAATAAGGGACCTGATGATCTAGTAGATGTCCTTGAGAGGTTAGCTCGTAAGGTGGTTACTGGACATAGAGAAGGGTCTTGAGGAAGGGAGAGTATCTTCCAAGGGGCCCATCTCACCAAGGGATCTTCATTTTTGGCCAAGAATTTCCTATCTGGGGAGAGGAGGACTTCTCCTGATGGGAGAAATTCTATATGGCCTGGGTCTCTGGAGAGAGCCGACAGTTCAGATACTCTGGCTCCTGAAGCCAGACTTAAGAGGAAGAGTGTTTTCCTTAGTAGAGATATGTAATTACATGAATTGTTATCAGTATCTGAGGCCAGTCTGAGAACATCATTTAAGAACCATGAAACTGAGCTAGGTCTCTCTGATGGTCTGAGCTTAGCACAAGCTTTGGCAATAGAGGAGAAATAAGAATCTGTTAAGTCTATTTTAAAGCCAAATTGAAAATTTTTCTTTAGAGCTGACTTATTAGTAGTAATAGTACTGGCTGCTAAACCCTTTTCAAATAAGGATCTGAAGAATGAGATAGCCAGGTTAGTAGTCATGGTTCGAGATTCTGTTTCCTTCAGAAAATTTGCTAGCTTTTTAACAGCTGCGTCATACTGACGTAAAGTTGATTCTCTTTTATCCGATTCTAAGAAAAGGATATTTTGAGGATCAATATTTGCATCTCTTTTAGCCGCGAACTTCATGAAGTCCATAAAGTTAGGGTTTTGAGAATTCCTGAGGAAGCGAACACAGTCCTCATTTGTACTTGTTGAGATAGCTTGGGATTGGGAATCCGTTGAGGTCGGAGACCGAATTCTAGAAGTAGTGGGAACCAGTTGCTCTTGGGCCAATGTGGGGCTACTAGAGCGACTTGTCCTTTGAATGTCCTGAGTTTGTTCAGGACTTTCAACAGAAGATTCACTGGAGGAAAGATGTATATTTTCTTCCACTGATTCCAATCTATGGCCATGGCGTCCGTGGCATAAGCCAGAGGGTCCAGGTTGGGAGCCACATAGCATGGGAGCTTGTGGTTCGATTGTGATGCAAAAAGATCCACCTGGAGGCCTGGGACCTTTGGCATATCCAATGGAATGAGCGCCTGTCCAGAGACCATTCCGATTCTAGAGGAACTGAACGAGACAGAGCGTCTGCTATCACGTTCCTTACTCCCGCCAGATGGGTGGAGGATAGATGCCATTTGTGCTTGGCTGCTAGTGAAAATATGGCTATCATGACATGGTTCACATGACTTGATTTGGATCCTCCCCTGTTGATGCAGTGTACTACTGCACTGTCCAGTACCAGTTTGATATGAGAGTTCTTGGCTGGTAGAAGCCTTTTCAATGTGAGGAACACTGCCATGGCTTGGGATGACTAATCTTAACAAGATTTGCTAAGAAGTGGAAGGTTAATGCACTGTCCAGTACCAGTTTGATATGAGAGTTCTTGGCTGGTAGAAGCCTCTTCAATGTGAGGAACACTGCCATGGCTTGGGATGACTAATCTTAACAAGATTTGCTAAGAAGTGGAAGGTTAATGCACTCTGAAGCCAAGCTCTTTATGAAGAAAGGTAAAGTTAAAAGTATTTAATGGGCCTGGATACGATCTTGTCAAGACTCACCAATTTCCCAGAATCTGATAAAATTCAAATCAACGAAAACTTAAAAATTTCAGAATAATTTTCTTCTAATGAAAGTTATGTGCAACAAAACCCTTTTGTTTATTTCTTAACACAATGACTGGTTACTTTATGAAATGATTTCTACTGGCAGTGAGTTCATACACTACATTTACAAACACCTTTCTTGTGTCTTTCAGTAACATTCATTCCCTGTCCCACCTAACGTTTTATGTTTTATCGTTTTTGAGCTTCCTTCAAATCAATGTTATATTATTTTTAAGCTTCCTTCAAAACAAACTACCTAATTCTGTCCTGTCTCCCTCCCAACAAGAATTTATTTTATACAGTTGATTTATTCTGTCCTCTGTCTCCCTCCCAACAAGAATTTATTTTATACAGTTGATTTATAAATGTAGAAAGTATTTAAGTTGATTTATTCTGTCCTCTGTCTCCCTCCCAACAATAATTTATTTTATACAGTTGATTTATAAATGTAGAAAGTATTTAATGTACAAAAAGAGAGATTTATGCAAAGGGAAAATTATAGCACAAGATGCCTGCAGTACACGCAGGCCCCGGTTATCGGCAGGGGTTCCGTTCTTGCCGGGCATCTATAACCAGTTAATGGCGCCTCTGCTACTTATGTTATGGTGTCATAACTATTATCTGCACCTTATTGTGCCAATAGCCGGAACTCGGCGCTTTATAGCGCCATAAATCGCCAATTTTATGATGCTTGTTACAGAGTCGGCTGATAACTGGGGACTGGCTGTACTACAATTCTACTTCAAATCATTATGTTCTCTCTTAATTTCTATCCATTTTCTCTAATATATAACAGGTGAAAATTAAGTATATCCTAGTTTAACCAGACCACTGAGCTGATTAACAGCTCTCCTAGGGCTGGCCCGAAGGATTAGATATTTTTAAGTGACTAGGAACCAATTGGTTAAACTAGCAACGGGACCTACAGCTTATTGTTGGATCCGAACCACATTGTATCAAAAAATGAATTTCTATCACCAGAAATAAATTCCTCTGGTTCCACGTTGGCCAAACCGAGAATCGAACTTCGGACCACAGGATTGGTAGCCGAGCGCGAAATGAACTCGGCCAACATGGAACTCTATGTAACAGGTAAAATGACACGTAAAAGATACATATCATAAAAAAAAATCTATTTTTATGCTTCCAAAAGAAATCCAATTTAACTAGATAGTACATGTCCTTCTACAATTTTCAGTTCGTATGTC